>NC_139931.1:18996911-19276911 GCF_963514095.1 Eutrigla gurnardus | reverse complement strand
ATGTCCAAGGAGAACATAGTACGTTTTGTATTTGTGCAGAAAATTTTGTACTGTGCATTCATGACGCCCAGTAGCCTAAAACAGTGTTAATTTTGGCGGCTATTTTAGATTCAGTCTTAGTCTTTAGACGAAAATGCTTATTAGTTTTAGTCACATTTTAGTCATTGTTTACCTTCATAGTTTTAGTCTAGTTTTAGTCGACGAAAAGTAAAAACATTTTAGTCAACTTTTAGTCATTACTTTTAGTCACATTTTGGCACTGCCTCCCCCATGCGTCTGCTTTAAGCTGACTATAACTTGGCCTATGTTGAATCTGTTGTCTCATTCTTTTCCTATGGGCTGCATGTGGCGAGCTATTACAACAGGACAATTCCATTCCATCAAGCTTCTAGCTGCTTCTGTCTATTAAATATGGATATTCTTTTGGGTACTGTCCATGGGCGGTTTTGTTGCCAGGAATGGTCCTTTCCACTCCCTGCCCTAAATATGTGTGTATATAGTGTACTTCTTCTGTGCCATTTATGTATTTAACTTTCTCTATCGCTACAATAACTCTTTGACCGTCATTTGCTCCGCTGTGAACTCCTCCGTGTCTCCCGTTTGGCCAAACACAACAACTCACGGCCAAGCGTAAATCAGGCTTTCCGATTGGCTGTAAAAGCCGCTACGGGAGCCAATACGAGCGTCCGATGCATAAACGTAACTCTATACGTCACTAGCAAGATGGCGGATAAAAATAATGATCGATATACATCAACAAAACGTAGAAATGCGCCACGGAGACGAGGAGACATCTAGTCACATCTTTACAACTTTACGCATTCGTTTTGATGTCAGAAATAAATCGCTCACATGGACAAGCAGGGTACCGTTGTTTAGCCCCGTTTCTCTAGTTTAAGAGGAAAAAAAACACATGTTTTTTTTTTAATGTCCGTAGAACACACCTTTAACATTTTAGTCCCATCCCGTCTCGTTAACGAAAACGAAGCAGACATCTCGTCATAGTTTTTATCATCAAGGATCTCGTCATTGTCTCGTCTTAGTCATAGAAAAAATGCTTTTGACGAACATATTTCGTCATAGTTTTCGTTAACGAAATTAACACTGGGTTGCTAACCCTAAAACCAACCTCATTCCCCTGTAATTAAAAACAAAAAAATACAACAAATACTAACAATGTAATACAATACGTTAAAATTCTAACACCTGGTGTTGCTTTGTAAAGTGCATTGTGTCTTTTGAAATACATTTCCAACGTATTTTAAATTAATTTGTAGGTTAACTTCAACAAAAAGACCCCGTTTAGGCAACAGAAGTTCTGGAAAACCTTATGGTTTGAGTTAAAATACCATAATTACTCTTGTTACATAACTAGTGTTAACGGTCCTATTCATTACATTTTTATGTAAAGGAATGATTTAAAAAAATACATCCACATAGCTTTTAGAAAGGTGCAGAATCAAAAGTATCACTTCTCTTGAAAAAGAGATAGATGTGTGACGGCATCTCTGTAGTCGGGGGTCAAGAGTCTTTGGGGTAGGGTTGCCAACTCCCTGAAAATTAAATAAGGGACACCTCATTGGCAGGGCCGGCCGGCCCGATTGCCTTCACCCTTCCTGGCGTAGTGAATCTTTTTAGCCCTTTTTTGTATGTGTGAAGCGATTTTTTAACTATTTGACTCAAACCTGAATTGAATCAGATGCATATTTGACTTATCAGCAATTTATTTTTAATACAAAATAACAAAATTAACAGAATAAAATAAATATCTGTCCTGCTTAACTTAAAACTGTATAAATTAATATACAACAATACAAAGCAGAACATAGTGCACAATTAATGTGAAGTTTGTGTGTAGTATATCCACTGCCTGTACAGTACAAATGATGCATGTTATATCTAACTATCTCTCTATCTGAACTTGTAAGAAATGTGTAAGGTTATACAGTATACTGTGTATTCTTAATTATTCATCTATGTATTAGTTTTATGTATTATTTATCTATTTAATGTACTCATCTAGCAATTGTACTTGTTTATTACACAGAAAATAATATTATAATATATATATTTATCCATACAATTCAGACATTCATTGTACTTCCCATATTAACCTTAACCAGAGGGTTAAAAATCATTCTTTACATACCATATCTGCCTCTGGCGTTGCCTGGTGGACAATAAATTGGTCTAGGGTTCCCCTAGTTTTGGTGTCCCTTATGTTTCTTGTGTGCCCACCACTGGAAGCATGTTGCTTTAGGTCAGTTAGTCCACCATGGGCTATGGAAAAAGTCCTCCGGCACACAGTGCAGCACGCTTTATAGATGTTATCGCGCACTTTTTCCACCCATGTGTTTCCTTCTTCCCATTCCTCTCGGTATATTTCCATTCTTTTCTCTTTTTTTTTCTCGGAGGCATTGCTGCTAGAAGGTGTACTGCCCGAAACCTGTAAAGCACTGTCGTCCATGCTGCTTTGTTGTCTTCCGGTATCTTCTCCGCAAGCAACAGTACCTCGACCAATGAGATGAGCGGGATTCTAGATTGTCATACTATTTTGTGACGGTGCTGTCAGCTCATTGGTCACAGAGCAGGAGAGGCTGAGAATAGGTTTACCGTAAATTTTCTTAGAAAACGCCATGTATTAATTCATTCCATTTTACACACTATTTTTGATTCTCACGGTAATACGGGACAAAGTGCGTCCCTTTTCAGCTCAATATGGGACGCGTACTTTTGTTTCTGAATACGGGACGATTCGGTTTTTCAAGGGACGGTTGGCAACCCTACTTTGGGGTCACCAGTTAGTGTGTAAAAAACAGAAAAAATGGCTGAGTTTGACGGTTAGCGGGTGGCATTTCGGTACCAGTCCCAAGTGCTAAGTGACAAAACGAGGATCAAGACCGGCGTGAACATCGGTTCAGCGTTTTATCGTTGGAGTCAGCTGGAGGAGTTTCAAGGACTGAAAACGGCGAGGTGGCCACTTTCCTTCTGGACCGGAAGATAGCGTTAAAGCTAGCTTTTAGCTAACACCAACACTGGCAACCCATCGAGGGCGCATGCGCTCCGAGAATCAGCTGTGTTGTGACATGAATGCAATGGAAGGGGGAGAGCGAGTGCGACATCTAGTGGCTGGATGTTATCAATGTTGTCAATAGCACCTTTAAGTAGGCTACATAAGTGACGTAACAAAACAGTGAAAAGGCGTTTACTTGGTTTCACGTGTGACACAAACAGAGGTCTCCCGGGTGAAAGTTGTGTTTGTTTGACCGGTCCATCTTTGTGGAACGATTTACTACGTCAGACGCTACGACGGTCTCATGAAGAGCGGATGGATTTACATCAGAGTTAGTTGAAAAGCCGACTCGTCTCACATGAGGGCTGAAGGATTTAGAAAACCATTCTAATAGAGATTATCTTGACTGATATTGCAATGGCGAAGGGGAATGATAATGTTTCCATTGAAAAAGCATAAAAATGATTATGGAGTCTGAATGTGATCTACATGTATCTCATACTTTAAAACAAATGTAGCCTTTGACCAATATTCTCCGGTAATTTGAATATTGCATTCGGCCGGCAATTTGGATAAAAACTGTTGCGTAGCCCATCTCATCCAGATAACCACGGTGGGATATTTGACTTTTGTGGACCAGTGGACCCCATCGCATCGCTTTAAACAACAATTTGACCATAATATATGTGTGTTATAATCTTTTACAAGATGTTCTTGCATGGCTACTTGCAGCATATATCATATATATTGAGTTCAAATGAAGTGCGTTGCCTTTCTGCCCTGTATTGCCCACAATACAACAGTGGTTGCAGACTCACCTGGCCTGAGATCTGCATGCACCTTTCTACATTCACCGCATGGAATGACTTGTAATGCATGAATCCATTCCTCATGTAAATACATATTGACAAATGAAAGCATGCAGCCCCTCACAGCGGTATTGAGCTGTTGCTCCCTCGGGTGTTCACCTCAGTCACAAATCAGGCAGCGTTCATACTGTTGAACAAGATGCTGCCTCTCTGCAGTCCAAGCCATGCTTCACTCCAGCTTCATGCAGATTTTGGCAAGTTTGTTTTCCCCAAACACAACTATTATTAGAAAGATTATTAGAGCTATGACTAAAGATAGAAAGTGTTCGCTCTGCAGATTTCCACTGCGATGACTCTAATACACACAACAAAAGAATCAATGCACCAGCAGCTCAAGGCTCTTTAGATAAGAGCACCCACCTAATGGTACTCCTGCATGTGCTGTTACTCATATCTAGCACACAGTCAGGAGGTGAAACCAGTGAATGAGGTTACTATGATCTGCATGTCCGCTCCGAGACGTTAATAAAGCCAAATGCTGGATCCATCAGCGCAAGAATGTGCATGATTTCTATTCACTCTCTTTATATCAGCACAGTGACACGATCCTGCTGCGGCTCGAAGCTCCTTGCACCATGACTCGTTATAAATACCCGATTTTAGAAATCAATAACTCGAATAATACACAGAAGACAGAAGGAGAGGTAAGATAAGAGATAGACCAAGATGCGCAGCTCTGTACGACACCGCAACTTGGGTGTGGTGGAGCTGCTCACAACTCGTAGACGTACGCAGCATGCAGAACAGAGTTTGTACGTCGCTTCATTTTCAAGGAATTTGGGATTTCAGTTTCCGGCACAGAGCTAGAAAGATTGATAGCACGCTCTCGTATGTGTGTCTTATCTACAGCCAGCAGCTTATTAGCTTAGCACAAAGGGCTGGGCACACAAGTGTCAATGGAACAATTAGGCTAGACTATTTCTTGCCTCTAAACAGTTGCCAGGCAACCGTCGGAGACTTCAGGAAGTTACTGCTTCCAGCTGAGAAACACCTCAGCATACAACCTTCTGAAAAACAGTGATTTGTTTTTTGATGATTACAAACAAGATATGACGTCTGATTTGAGGTGAAGAAAGTGTCAGAGAGAGCCAGGCTAGCTGTTTCCCCTGGTTTCCAGTCTTTATGCTAAGCTAAGTAGCTGCATTTACCCATACAGACACGAGAGCTATGAATCCAACTCTATGTGTCTCAAATAATGATACAAATACATTGGGATGCTCATATATATATATATATATATATATATATATAGTAAACTTGATGGAAACGTCATTTTACTGAATGTGCTGCTTCCACCATGACTACAAATTCTCCCGATAAAGCAAATGCAACTGTTGCCCTGCGTTCTGCCCCCTGTCCAGTAGCCCCTGTGCGGCCTGTGATGACCTGAAAGTGATGGACGACAGAGGCAGGTTGACACCGGTCACGTGACACCATCCTGCCTCAGCACCACGTCTGCACACCATCCACCAGCCTGGAAACTGACCCTCACTGCTGTCACCAATCCCATCACATGCATGATCCGCTCTGCTTGTGAGCGCTCATGACAAACGTCCCTGTGTTTTTTCCTCTTCTTTTTTTTTTTAACATGCATTATAGCTCATCGCCGGCCGCCTCGCACGCAGCCGCGGCGGCTCAAGGGCAAGCAGAGCCCGGGATCAACCTGCGGTACTCCGAGGGAAGGCAGCGGTTACCAGCACGGGAGGGGGGGGGGGGGGGGGGGGGGCGCATATACAATTCCTCCTAATGATTCCCAGTGACGCATGTCGGGGCTACGGGACTGCAGCATCATGGGAAATAAACCATATATTCTGCTGTGGCGGTGACATTCAAGGCAATCACAATGTGAAGGGATAAAACGCTCACATTTGACGCCATGTTTCCCCTCATCTCCCCCCCGCCACACACAAACACGAGGACTCCGCATGACGCTGCTCGCATAAATAACGCGGATACCGCATATGTGTCGAAATCTTACCCGGGCCGCCATCTTCACGGTTGCGGTAGATCGGGGATGAAGCTGGGGGAGTCAATGATTCACAGGACGGCAGGGACGGCGAACGGAGAGGCTCGGCAGCAGATGGGGTTTATAAGCCGCAGCGCACCTCGCTCTGATTGGCCGATCCGAGCGGAAGCGCTCCGATTAGCTCGCGTGCGGTTGAGGAGGATTCACTCCTCCGCGTCTCTGTGATGCAAAACCCCTCACGTGGCAGACCGACGGGGAAAAGAGAAAAACATTACAGTAGGTCTAAATCATCGACATGGTGCACGTGCACACATATTTGACTGGACGGTTAATGTGTAAAATAGATGGTGTTCATAAATATCAGCTGGAAAGCCAAATATAATACTATGTGTATTATACTGGCCATTTCCGCATTGTGTTTTTGTCATGTATTTCTTTTATTTGGGTAAACGTCAGGCCGCTCTCCGCTTCAGCACCATGGACAGCGCCCCCTGTCTCTCCACAGCAGGGGCTCCGCGATCCAATCCTGCAGCTGAAAGCAGGAATAAGGCTAGAAACACCACGTGGCATGTCAAGTCGTAACGGGAGCAGTGAGCAAAACACGCACAGGACGATAGACATGGACACAATGAGAAGGATGAGCTCAGCGCCGCCCACCAGGTCTGACCTTGAACACATCCAGCACCGTGACCCCAGCGCTGCCTCCCCATCACCATTCTACCTCACAATCAGTTTCTGATTAAAACAAAGAATTCAAAATGTTATTCGGTTATTGTCACTGTGGTCATATATCGCATGTGTTTGATGCACATATTTGAAATATTTCTTAAAAGTCTCATTCCTTATTCTCTTATTTCTATTATTACCTCTAGTCTCTCTCTATATTATAGCATTATGTAAACAATTTACATTCTACATAGTTCTTTATTTTCCTTATTTGTCTTTGTGCTTAAAAACAATCAAATAGACTAATTTCACATATGCTGGACTCCATTTATCAAGATGATCCACCTAATATTATCATATTCATTATTATTATATTATTGTTATTGCTGTTTTTGTTATTATCATCATCATTATTGTTACTATTATTAGAACGGATGACAAAGGTAGTATGAATATTGTCAATTCTATTGTATTAATAATGATATATATTCAAAACATGTATCATGTTATTATTATTATGATTGTTATTACTTTCATTGTTGTTATTATTAGATGAATTGATAATTATGGTAATCATAATAATATTATGTCATATAGAGCACATCTTTGATCCTGCTTTCCACTTGTCCTAGCGTCCGTAACCCAGTAAACATGAGCCTTCTCTCCCTTACTTCCTGCATGAACTCAGGACATGCTCCACTGTCTCCTTCTCTTCACACTGACTGCAGTGCCCAGTTGCATGTTTTCCTATCATAAAAAGTCTACTGTTTAGTTTGCTGTGACCAATTCTTAATCTACTAAAAATGACTTTGCTCCACTGTTTCTCACTCCTCCTGCTTTATTTTGTATTGCATGTAAGTGTCTCCCTTTTGTTGCATCATCCTAGTAATGTTGCCACTCACAGTTTAATATTAATTTCTGCATATCTGTACTGATTGCCTCCTTTGCTAGCTTATCCACTTTTTCATTTCCTGGAAATCCTGTGTGTAACATCACTTCATTTTACAGTGTTCTTATATTCTATTCACCAACCCTGTGTTTTTTAAAGATTGTAAAAGTGCCTTTCTGGTGATTCTGATCTCCCCTCCTTCTCCTTCTGTTCCCAGTGTCCCCATCAGATTCCACTCCCACACTACCTTCTCTGGGATTAGCCGTCTTTCCACCTCATACATGCAGTGCAATATGACATGTTCAGCATGTTCTTTAACCCCACAGTTTTCACACTGTTCACTGTTCCTTTTCCAGATTAAAAACAGAGTACCATCCACCAAGTGGCAGGCCGTAACATTTCCATCTATTTAATGGTCTTTTAAGTTCCAAACAACACCAACAATGGTGATTGATCATATGAACCACTAATGAAAGTCCTTGTACTTGCTGCTTTGCCCAGAAATAGTATCCCCATGTCTGTGGCGACATAGCTGATGATTTGATGACACCTTATTGAACAAATCCTACCCTGTATGATATCTGTTGGACATGGAATGTGTTCAGAGATCAGACAGCAGCCTCGCCCTATACCTGTTGTCTATTTGACTCTAAATGGAACCTTCATTTACCAAATGAACATCATGCTGTATTGAAGACTATTATTTATGAAGCACATTTAAACAACAAATGTATACATTAAAGAAGCCATTGGTCGCACTAAAGTGTTGCCATTTACTGATCTTAACAGTTTACATCAAAGCTTCAAATGCAACAGGTTGCCCTCTGTGCACTAATACTGCCATCTAGTGGGCTATATGGCGAACATATCACATCAAATTAAACGGCTAATGATAGTTCAACTTCAACAGGCCATCTGAGCACCAATACCGCCATCTAGTGGGCTATTCGGCAAACAAACCACATTACATTTGATCACAGACTTAGGCTTTGAAAGACCTTGCATATTCAAAAACTGACTCCGGCTGCTGTGTTAGACACACGATACACACATAGTTGTGTACAGTAATCCTAATTCATCCACACATATCTCCACTGGTATGTGTGCTGGTCTGGCTTTACTAGGCTTGCCTGGTTCTAGTTTATATACGATCACTCTTTTGACAGACCATCACTTTTTAAATGTTTTGTAGAAACAACACTGTGGCTTCTTTGGACTGTTTTTATACCAACTCTTCCATTTTTATTTGACTATTTTTTTTACCAACTCTACTCTGACTTTTTAACCTACTTTACCATGAATTATTTGACAGAGAACGTGTATGACCTTTTTTTTTTATATATTATGATGTGACTATAATATTCTTCATGAATTATTTCAAAATTCTATACTTTAACTTTCTTTAGACACAATACGATGACTTTATGAATTTATTTGACATACCTTAATATCACTTTTTAATGGAATAATATGTCGTGACTCTTATAAGACTTGTTTCAACATACTATATCACGACTTTGTTGTCCTGCAATAAAATTACTTTTTCACATTTCCTTCTTCATTTCTGAGCACAGATGCAAAGAGTTTGTTCAATTAAATTAAAAAAGTTTTATTTGTCCCCGACGGCAATAACAGGCACACAGAGTAGATGTACAAAAATATATGTTGACACAAAACAAAGCAATACTGAACAGATTGACATGATATACAGATTTACACAGACAGATATCTACTAGAAAGTAAATAATAATTCTATAAAATAGAAATAATCTTAAATAGCTTCCTGTGTGTGTGTGTGTGCGTGCGTGTGTGTGTGTGTGTGTGTGTGTGTGTGTGTGTGTGCGTGCGTGCGTGCGTGCGTGCGTGCGTGCGTGCGTGCGTGTGTGCGTGTGTGTGTGTGTGTGTGCGTGCGTGCGTGCGTGCGTGTGTGTGTGTGTGTGTGTGTGTGTGTGTGTGTGTGTGTGTGTGTGTGTGTGTGCGTGTGTGTGTGTGTGTGCGTGCGTGCGTGTGTGTGTGTGTGTGTGTGTGTGTGTGTGTGAGAAGAGCTTCACAAAAACAACAAAAACAACAAAAACAACAAAAACGTCCTCTGTGCTGCTCGGGAGCCGTCTCACCCTTTGGCTGGTGGGTGAGGCGGGTGGTGTCGGGGGATGGGTGGAGGGGCAGGGAGGTTGGAATGGCACACACTGGGTCTCGGGCTCACTAAGGTAGGGGAGCAGTTCAGGGTCTGCTGTGGTGCTGGGTCTTCATCGGTTGATGTGTTGGTTGACGTCCATTCTCAGCTGCCCAGGAGAGCCAAAACCATAGAGGAGTCCTGACCTATGAACCAGAACCACCAGAGATGAAAACCCATGAACTCAACTAGACAACATTTACATGGTTGCTAGCTAGAGTTGAATATGGCCACTAATTATGAAATTATATTATGAACAATGGAATACTATTCTAGAAGGCTCCTATAATAAATATAATCCACTGATGTAAAGTTAACTTCATGTCATTACTGGTACTGTAGTTTTAGGGGATTACATTAGTCTCTGTAGGAGATTACTCACTCAGCCCACTGGTCCTGTAGTCCCCCATCCTTCTCATCTGGTCCTGTAGTCCTCCATCCTTCTCATCTGGTCCTGTAGTCCTCCATCCTTCTCATCTGGTCCTGTAGTCCTCCATCCTTCTCATCTGGTCCTGTAGTCCTCCATCCTTCTCATCTGGTCCTGTAGTCCTCCATCCTTCTCATCTGGTCCTGTGGTCCTCCATCCTTCTCATCTGGTCCTGTAGTCCTCCATCCTTCTCATCTGGTCCTGTAGTCCTCCATCCTTCTCATCTGGTCCTGGGGTCGTCCATCCTTCTCATCTGGTCCTGTAGTCCTCCATCCTTCTCATCTGGTCCAGTAGTCCTCCATCCTTCCCATCTGGTCCTGGAAGCTGAGTCTAGGTCTTCCACATGGTCTCTTCTTGTTGGGAGGCTGGTGCAGTGTGTGTAATCCTGAAGGTCTGCTGCTGCCATCAATACCTAATTAAAGAGACTGGGAGACCTCTGTCAGGAACAGCCACCAACACCTAACTTCAAAGAATAAAAAGACACAGAGTGAGTAAAACAAACAATATTTGAATCACTTGTAAATTACACTTTCAGGAGACTCGTGTTACTGCTGTAATTAAATGTTAACTTACCTTTATCTTATCGCCATCTACAATTTAAACACATACAATAATAACACAATACATAAACAAACGACCACTGGGATTTAGATCAGGGAGGCTGTTCCTCCCAATCACGCTGCTGGAGCTATCAGAACTACCTCCTCTTCATCAGAATCAACATAAAGAAACATGAAGTTGTAGCCTACACCCTGACCGTCCTCCTGCTCGCTGTTCCTATCTTCAGAGAAGTCTCCAGAAACAACCCCAACCTGACCTACCTCATCCACAAGTTCATACTCACCACCACCTCGTGCAGGACGGCCGAGGTCCTGCTGAGGTCTGAAGTCGGCATCTTCCTCTTCTGGTCTCTGAGGAACCAAGGATGGATCTTCTTCAGGACGGCTCACACCAGAAGGGAGGGAGACGGAAGGACAAGAGGGAAGGTGACTGGGAAACATCTCTTCATAAAATCCCTGCCAGAAGCTGAGAGGAGGGAACTGCTGAGGTCTGAAGTCGTCATCTTCCTCTTCATCGCTGTCCTCGGAGATCCTCTGCCTCTTCACACTTACCTCTCCGTCATCTTCCCTGCTTCTCTTTGTGGACGAGCTGCAGCCTGAGGTTGAGGGAGCGGACTCTTCTGGTCTCTGAGGAACCAAGGATGGATCTTCTTCTGGACGGCTCACACCAGAAGGGAGGGAGGAAGGACAAGAGGGAAGGCGAAATCCCTGCCAGAAGCCAAGAGGAGTGAACTGCTGAGGTCTGAAGTCATCTTCTTCCTCTTCATCCTCTTCATAAGAATCCTCAAACATGAAGCCGTAGCCAGAATCTTCGCTCGTCCATCCTTCATCCTGAACGTCCGCCTGCTCGCTGTCCTCATCTTCAGAGAAGTCTCCAAAAACACCCCCAGCCTGACCTACCTCATCCACAAGTCCATACTCACCACCACCTCGTGCAGGACGGCCGATGACGTCGTTGGCACCAACTGAGGGGGAAGAAAATTCAGAGTATGAGTATGATTTTTCATTGATTTAAACAAAGCAATAATCCTGTTTAATTACCAAGAAGACAGCATATCTATATCCCAACTATGGCTGTCTCGTGTTCAACCCGGAGTGAATGTGGTGAAGAAGAGCAGATGTTTGGAGAAGAAGTGCAGCTTCAACATCCCAACAAAGACACTCCGGGTCGGATCGAGCCCGGCTCCACTGCACCTGTACGCCGCGTCCTGACGTCGTGACGTTCGGCCCCCGTTTCCATGGCGCTCAACTAATAATAATACTTTATGGGCATTTTATGAAATATGACCCCGGCGGCATCTTTTTTCACGAATCTCTATGTAAGATGTGGAAGTGTTGACGCCCTCAAACCAAAACAGTGTTTTGGAAACACCACACTTCAACTAAACCCTCCACGGTTCTCCCACCATATTTAAGACATTCTGTCCCACAAAGAATCATTTTACACGGAGAACCGTCCAGTGAGTGTCTGCTTTCACCAAATGAACTGTTCGCCTTCAAACTCCGATAGTTTCACTGATTTCTGGACTTGGGGCGATGTTTAAGGTTCTTAGGCTATGAATCAACAAGTATAACACTAAAATAAATAGAAACGTTGTCTTACCATCAAGGTCCAGGTCCAAAACAAGGCCCAGGGGATCCTCCAGGATCCATGGATCCCACTGGGCCATCGTCGTCGTCGCCGGTCTCTTCTTCCAAACAGTAGCTCGTTGACGATCCTCTACGACTGGTTTTCCGACAAGATGTGTTTTCGTTGGTTTTTCTCAAGCGCTTTGAATCTTCTCACAGTTTGGGTCAACTCTCTCAGTCTTTCCAATCCGTGTGTAGTCCAAGGGCAAAAAGAGAACTCCAGATGGTGGACAGCGCTTTTATACCTGCTCGGACGGGTCGTAGTTCGGTTTCCATGACGATTAGCCTTCTGACGCGCGTGCGTGCGTGCGTGCGTGTGCATGAGCATGTCCGAAAGAGACAGAGCATTTTTTTTTCATATTTATCAAATGTATGTTCATTTTCTTGTATTGTTTCGTCATTACTCGTTCAGGACACTGTGACAGGACATCAAGCATCTTCTGCCTCGTCATGAAATAACGTTTCTACTTCCTGTCCTCCATAACAACCATAAACTCCACGGAGTCGGTCCACAGAAACCCGAACCAGCTCAGGCTTCTGGACTCCCCTGTTAACCCCAGAAACATCTGGGTGTCCAAGAAAAGACCATAACAAGAATGTTGTTTTCTTCATGCTCAATACATTATTAGTGCTTTGAATGATGAATACTAATTCAAGCATTTGAACATTTTAAAGGCTTTTCCCCAAAGAAGGTATACTTTCACCTTTTTGACTATACTATGAATTTAATGACACACTGCACTATGGCTTCTAAATTACTTTTTTGACAGACGATATTAGACCTTCAACATAATTAAGTGTTCAACCAAGACTTTTTCATGACTTTATTTGACATCAGTTTTTATTCCTTTTTCAAGATACAATGCCGTGACCTGTTTTGTCTGGACCGTAGAGGGCCAGTCCTATAAGTGGCTCTGTGGCTGAGTAAGTAAGTGTAACCATGTAGATTATTATGTGTTTATTATTTTAATTATTTTATGTTGTTACCCTTTGCATTATTTTATTATATTAATGTGCAGTTATGATGTTGGTTCCGCGTGCTCTCGTTGTTGAACCTGACCTGTAAGTTAAGTAAAAAATAAAGTCTTCCTGTCCTGCCGTAACGATGCCTTTTCATTGGAAAAGTATTTAGCCCCTTGTAACCCCCAACACCCACGGTCCTGGCACGCTACCCATCCAGAAACATAAGTAACTGAGTGATCAAGTTGCACCATCGGTCAGTCGAGTCGAAAAATAACGTATCAGTGCCTCATTTGTGTCACTTGACATCTTTTAGTCCTAAACTGTGTCAAACATTCAAGAGCTGTTTGATGAAAATGTCTTCGAGACCAAAGTCCAGTTGTTGAAAGTTGTGTCACATGTTGTGTCTTTTTTATTGTTGTCATTCTGCTGTTTCTCCTTTATTCAGATGAACCAGCGTAAACATATATAAATAAAAAACTAAAGGAGGCCATGAAACTGAAACGGGGATCAAAATAGGAGCTAGAAACAAAACCTACAGGCAGATGAAGGAAAGGGAGGGCTAACGAGACTAATCACACACATGTGAAACCCAGGGAAACGAAAACAGGAAGTAAACAAACAACACATGATGTGTTGAAAGAGACTACAAAATAAAACAGGAAGTCAAAAACATCATCCTAACACATATACACATGAAGTATTACTCATTCTGCTCTCTCATATGCTCTTTCTAAACGAGTCTCAGTTATTGGATTTGGGGATAGCTTGTTAATCTTCTATCCTCGTTGCTGTCATAATCTGAGATGTTGTGTCGCTGTGACCATTTCAGCTCTAGCAGCCACATTTATGATTATAGTAAGGCATCTATGAAAGATCATTTCATACAGGCAGGTTTGTGAGGGCTGAAGTCGATGTCCCCACTTGGTAATAACAGGTAGACTTGCGTCGGCCCTTAATGCCTCCGTTGGGGCGTCATACCATCCGTCAACACTACACCCACTTGAGTGCTAGAGAGTCAGAAAGCAACACACCTATTATGGGTCATCTGCCCCGATGGGAACCTTCAAGAACCCCCACATACCTCTTCATCCTCTTCAGCCTCAATGCAGCTCGATGTATTCAACAACTCAGTGCTGCCTCGCAGTGGTCAGGCTAGGAACTGTCCCTGAACAACAAAAAACAACACCTTGGTTGTAAAGGTTTTTTTTATATAAAGTACCTGTAACAGTTGATCAAAGTATTCTTATTTCTCACATACATATTCATACATCCACATAGTAACAGACTGCAGCATCAGCACTCTAGTAACACTAGTAGCCTTGACGTTTGTTCAACAGATTCTTCTTTACACAACATGATTCACAAATGAAAAGGAAGGAAAACCATAATAACTTCATCATCATTATCATAAGCTTCATATGTTACACGATCGTTTTTTGTCTTGTACGTGTTGCAAGATAAAATATGGCACATAGTCGATGAGTTGATCGATGACGAGAGGCGTATAGGAGGGGTGATGTCTACCCTTACTCCTCTCTGTCATTCAAGAAAAAGCTTCATTCAGAGGACACGTCTCCTGTCCTCGCCTGCTCATTCGTCTCTTCTTCTTCTTTTTTTTTATTGTCCCCGCACAGCTGGAAGGACCGGAGCCAGCAAAAATAGTGAAAAATCTCAACGGGATGTTTTTGCTCATCAATTCTTTTGTTTCACATAGAAATACATCGCCTCTCCTTTGTGTCAAAATCTGTCACCTGACATCCACATGACATAGATTAATAAAAAAAACTATATATATACTCTGAGTGTGAGTGGGGGTGTGTGTTTTGCACGTATGGGTGTCCAATTTGAATAGAAGTGGTGCAATTGACCGTTCGCTAAATCCCTTTTTAAGAGGAGATGGTGTCTTTGAGCTCCAAGAGAGAGTGAAGGTGTAGTTTACACTCCTTAAACGTGAAACAGAAAACAGTCCGATCCTACATTTTCCCTCAACAATGTTATAGTTTTGGGACAACCTACACTGCAACAATACCAATGCCTTTCATTTTCTTCTGCATGGATCCCGGGATCGGACAGCGTTATTTAAGAGCCCTTTTATGTCAAATTAAATAGAGTTGGTGGGAAACAATAAAGAGTGATCCGAAAACATAATTTTTAACCAAGTTATTGGTCTAACCTTAGCTTAGTTAGCGATCCACAGTGGATAAAGTCTGCCAGCGACAGTTGTCTTTTTAGGGTAGCAGCCGGCAAACACTTCTTTCTGTCTGAAATTGAGGAGCTACAGTTTAATTCCCCCACAAATCTGTCCCCTCTATTGTCGTAAACATTCTACACTGTGTGGCAGCAGTAAAGGTGGGAGGGTTTAGTGAACGGTCAATTCAACCTCAAGATTTAGCGCAAGGATCCAACATCACTTCTTTGAACCAACTTCCTTACAGAACTCCCAGCAAGCCTCCGACTTGCGGTTCGGATCTTTAAGTACAACAAGTTAAGAAATAAGATGATTCTTCAACAGTCGTCATAGGAATGCTACTTGTGAACTGTTGAGGAAGGACATGTAAACGAGCTTGTTCATTCTTCGTGTGCATATTTGTCTCATGAGGTCTGACTCTGCATTTAGGCTACATTATTTTTTACAGCGTGGTACCTGCTGCAGCCCAGTCGGTTATCATCTGCACACAGAACGCAACCGCAGTTCAAAGGTCAGCTGCACCCAGTCTGGAAACAGGCATTCTGTTTTGTTCACAAGCTTTGGAAATCTTTCTTTTCAGGGTTTCTATCCAATCAGAGTGCTGGCCAAATATAATTTGTCATCATTTATAAAGTCACTCACTGTGGATGACTCCAATTTTGCAAAGTGGCACATAAACTAAACAAGTCCTCCTTTTCTGGTCAAAGTTCTCTGATACATGACGTAGCAACACTGAGAAAAAAAACAAAGTATTCCTTCATAGTCTTTCTTGTTCAGCAGTCATAGACTTGGCGTTGGCTCGTATTTCGTTCTTTTTTGTGGGTTTTTCTTGAATGAAATAATAAGTCTTTAGAATGATATGGCACAAGATCTCTGCCCTGTTTGAGGAGGCAGAGCTTTTCCAAGGTCGAACACAGTTTATTGGCTTCCAGTAAGACTCAGTGATGTGACGCCAACAAGGCAAGGAATCTCTGGAGGCACGCGGTTACATGGAGTTCAGTTGTATGATTTCTCCAGTCGCTTCGGGAAAAAACGTCCAGACGACGCCAAGGTCATCTCAGTTTGGGCTTGAGGCTTAGATTAGGTTTACTGAAATCCTATGTTACAAACTCAAAGTGTTGGGTTTGGAAAAAGATGTATTATGGGAAATCCATATACTAGGCTGAAAGTGCTGCTGCTTTTTTGATCCCCCAACTTTATTAAGCTGCAAAACAGAATTGCTGTAGAAACCCCTAAAAGTTGAGCTGAGATGAAAAATGTCTTTTTAACCCTTTTAGATCACAACACAGGTCATACTGTGCACCTATTTGGCAATATATGCAGAATAAAATAAAATTCTTGACTCAATACTGTATTTCTCTTTCTGGAAAAAACAAATACGATGCCTGTGTACGTCAGCTAGTACCAACAATAACATGACGACCTCCATCATGATCAATCTGTAACTTTTAGCGGCACAGAGCGTAAGAAGGTCGTGAGCTAATCCTTTCAACGATTAAATCAAAATCCTCCCAACGTGATGTCCCGCCTCCTATCCTGTTTCACAGAAATACGTCACCGTACGGAAGATACACACTCTGGAAATGTAGATTCAGCTCGACTTTAAATTCTGACTCAATCTGAATGACACTTGGTTTTACCTTCCTATGCTATCATTTAATATCAACCACTTAATATGGGAGGGGCTCCTTTTAGGCCCTTGACCACCACGGACCCAAGAGCAGCTGAAGTCCTGACGGAGGGTCGATGCTTGGACTTGCCTTTAGCATGTGCAGCACAAGTAAAGACCCTCTCACACGTTTCCTTCATTACAGAGTCCTTGGCGGGTCTCCTGGTCGTCACATCACCGAGTCTACCTTCAGCAGTTCAGCGTGTGACCGCTCAGTCTCTTCTGGAACATGAGGTGCAATGTGCCAACACAAAGCAGCATGCTAGGAAACCTATAGAAGCACACATGCATGTCAAATAGCTCTGTGAATAACTAAGCCACCGAGCCAGCAGACCATAGAGTCTCTAAGTATAGGACAACATGGACTGGGCCGCACCGGACGGACCAATCAGGAACGATCAGGACCGATCAGGACGATCAGGACCAATCAGGACCGATCAAGACGATCAGGGCCAATCAGGACGATCAGGACTGATTAGAACCAATCGGGACCGATCAGGACCGATCAGGACTGGTTCAAACGGGACTGGAGAAGGTGGACAGAGAGAGAGAATCTGTGTTGTGTTGTCCGGGTTGCTGTGGAGGGTCCTGGGTGGAGGAGGAGGACTTCAAACAGCAGAGGGAGGCCCTCGAGCTGAGTGGCGACGGCAACATCAAAGCGTTGTTTTGGAAGAGAAGTCACGTCGACACTTGCAGCGTCTGCTCTCACACACACCTGGAATCAGAGTCTTTCAACGTGTGTGGCTATTGGTTGAGACAGATCACATGATCTACTCTCTGATTACGTTGTCCAGCTCCACCAATCTTTCACACAGTATGAAGCATACAAGATGAGCGCAGGGATTTAGAGACAGAAATCTTCCTTTCTTTCTTTCTTTCTTTCTTTCTTTCTTTCTTTCTTTCTTTCTTTCTTTCTTTCTTTCTTTCATTCAAATATTTCCCTGTGGTCACTCGGGACAGCACCAATATGGACTGCAGGAGAAAGTGCGAGGGGAGGAACAGGAATGAATGATATCACTCCACATGTAAAATATGCCATGGAGAGGTCAGTATTGCATTTTCCCCATATCTTTTTTTGCAAATGTAAACATCTACCAGAAGGGTTTGTTTCATGATTATTAATCTGGGCCGAATGTATTAGCATTTCACACCCTTCCAAATAAATAACTGATCCCTCCAATTCATAGCAGATTTGGTATTTTAGATAAGACGCAGATGAAATCATCCACTACAGTACAATTACGCCGAATAGCGACTTCAATTTCACAGTCTGGCAAGTTTGCGGAGTAGTTGGGTTGTGGTTGGCTCTAGATCATTATTGAATGCTGTTGGAGAGTGCAATAAGCGACGGCAGGACGATAGGAATAAGGTAAAGTGGAGTTGGCAATAAGCAGGCGGTCATGTGCAAGGACATATGAAGTGACCTCATGCAAGGTGGTTCTTGAATTTACCATCACTGGGACATTTCTCTATATATGCCTGGATGCTATCAAACAATATCACCGTATCAAGATACTGTATCTTTGTATTTATAGTATTCACCCTTAATTAGTGAAGCGGTGTTGTCTGGTGTTTCTACGCTCATTTGTTTTCATCAAAATACAGAAAAAATGTTATGTCAGATTGCATTTCTCATCTTGCGGAAACAAGGTTCAAGTCGGACTGATGCATGTCTCTGAGCCCGAGGCAAGACACGCAAATAATAGATATCTCTTTCTCTCAGCTTGTTAATGTCACGTCAGCGACCCTGATGGCCATGCATTTGAGAAAACGCCTGTCTAATGATCATATCTCTGCCTCTAAGCTTGTTATTGTCTCATCCTGAGCTGAGAGATAGATATCAACAAGTAGCCTGTCAGCCGATAGAATCTAATCCGATCCAATCGTGACCAATAATGTGGCGGACTGTGTTGTGGCCTCACCGAGCAGAAACCCTGATTTGATCTGCGTTTGTTGTGGTGAAAGTGGAGGGTTGGCTTCAGGCGAGACACAGATCAGTCGCTGCCATTGTCCGCTACTGTTCATTACCCAATGCAAATAATTTAAACGTGTTCAATCCCACAAGTTCTTTGTTCTGGTTTACAAACAGGAAATTTGGTTAATGATCAACTAGTAGAGACGCCAGACAACAGCTCCAAGGTGTCACTACGCTCCATTACATTAACGTCCTCAACCTATTAACTCCATCCATCTTTCTGCCTTCCCTTCCCTCTCCCAGCTCCGTCTTATCGGTCAAGGCCTATGAGGAGTTTGGTCTTCTCCTCCTCTTTCTTGCTCTCGTTCTTCAGGTCAGCAAACACCTGGGTGAAGTAGTGTGGGTCGGTGTTGATCTGGAGCATCTTGCCGCTCATGCGGTTGATGATCTCCAGGCAGCGGTCCCAGAAGGCTTCCTTCTCTGCCTCAACCAGGAAGGGCTTCAGCGGGTAGGAGATCTCGTTGCCCATGTAGGAGTAGGACAGGTAGAGGCAGGTGAGCAGCGAGGCCTGCAGCTCGCGCTCGGAGGCCACCTCGGAGGAGACCACATCACGGCACAACATGTAGAGGAAGACCACATTGGCCGGAGTGATGAAGCCCTGATCCTGCCAGCCCTGTAGGAGGAGGGAGCGGTCGACGCTGCGCAGCCACAGCACCGGATCGGTGGGGGATAGACGCTTCAGTCTGTAGCACCGACGACACAGGAACTCACCCAGGCTGCGCATCAGCTCGCTGGTGGAGGCCTGAGTTGGAGAGAGAGAAGAAAGGGAAGGTAAGAAAGGGGATTGGGGGAGGATTGGTGGAAGAGGCCAGATAAGAAACAGTTACCTGGACAATGACACGTTTTGGCGTGCCGGTTGCAGTCGACGGCTGGATCCCGGTGAGGGAATTCTTTTTGGCGGCAACGGTAGCTACGTTAGCCAAGGTCTTGGAGATGGGCAGGTGAGAGGAGGTAGTGGTGGTAGTGGCCGAGGGGTCCTGGCTTGAAGAATAAGATGCGAGGTTAGCACACGACTGAGACTTCTTCAGTTTCAGGCTGTTGGAGGCCGAGTTCGCCGTGGCCAAGGCATGGCCATCCGGAGAGCTCCCTTTCCCACCGTCCCCGCCTTCCGCCTGCAACTTCTTGGAGCCCTTCCTCTTCGCTGATACAGCCACAATGCGTTTCCATGGCAACACACTGATGATGGAGGGGCGTTTGAGGGACTTCCCGGCCGCTGCGGCTGCGTCCTTGGCATTCTTGCTGTTCTGGACGGCGGTGTAGTGGCCTACCGTGGCCGGGCCGTCCTCAAACAGCACTGCCTTGCGGTAGCTGGGAGACAGGGACAGCACCGTACCCATGATGGCTGCAGGGTTACCAGTGGGATGGAGAAAGGGTGGAGGGCTGAGCAGTGGGGGGAAAGCTCTTTGATTGGTCTGGACAAGGACGTTTGAGAAAGTGTCTCACTTCTGGAGGAAGTTTAACCTGCGAGGGAAGAACAGGAAGGAGCGGTGATGTTTTCCATTAGTGATGTTACATTTGGTAAACAATGCAAAAATGCAACATTCAACAAGAAGAACCCCATAAATAATAACCAGATTTTTAAGATTAAGTTAGCTCAGGGTAAATATTTTATTTGGTTTACTCAAGGTCCACTTACTCGCTTTCATGAGGTTTTTGGTGCATCTCATTGTCCTCCTCAACAGATTGAGTTTGCATGTTTCATGGACTGTGCCACAGCTACCATGGCAACTAAACGGGTTGTTGTTTTTTATGTCTCGCTACTATTTTGAAGGCCAAGAATGAACATTCACACTGTGAATGCACGGTCTTCCTCAGAAGATAAGGAATTTAATTGACAAGCTCCTCAAAAAGCAAGCGATTCAATTTCACAAAAATATTAGACCATGTCCCTGTGATCAAACGTTAAATCAACTGTTTTTTAAATCCATCTCCCAAATTGACTGACCAAATGTTTTGACAATAAATTGATGGCATTTCAGTAACACAGATGACAGCAGCATCATCAGGCTCAACAGTGGTCACATGTAGGAGTCTGCTGTTTATGTCCTCGTCAAAGAAAATCCGCACAGCAGAAAGGACCTGAGCGACCATGGATTTGATTTTCCAATCCAGCCTGAAATATGCGTTTCGACGCTGTTGCTGTTATCATGCATGAAGCGGATCCAGCCTGCAGCCGCTCTAGAGCCCATCAGGATTATATAAGTACCGAGACGGAGGCTGCACGAGAAAGAAATGTGCGCAAGCATCCATCTTAGCTCCAAAATGGAAGCCCTGCAAACAGCTCAACACATCAGCTGATGGCCTGCACCCCCATACATCCGCAATCTAAACGTATTGAATGTGATGGGTTACATGTGTGCATGATCCACTTTGGAGCCACACGAATCATCTAAACATGGAGAACCGAGCGGCCACACACCTGTGCGTTTAGTGGACATGTCTATATTGTTTTACATGGTTGTTATGTTTTATTCATTGCAAAGCTGAAATAAATAAATACAAATGTTGCCGTGTGCAAGCTTTTAGGTTTCCTACCTTGGCGTTAATCGTCTCTCCCGGTGAGGTCCATGGATCACACCTTGACCCCCCTTGCTGCTCAGCAAATGCGGTCAAAATGTGAGAACGGTTCCCATCCGTCGCGCTCGGTTTCCACACCGCCGACACGAGCTGTGCGGGGTCCAGGGCGTGAAAACGGTCCGGTCCCTGGTTATATAAATCCCCCCTGCCCCCCTTTAGAGCGACAGGTCGGACTCCCGCTGGGCTGCTGCCTTTTTTTGTTGTTTTGTTTTGTTTCTTCAAATCTTCTCTTCTAGAAAACCCTTCGCTCGTCGATGGGAAGCGAATGCGAAACGTGCTTCACGCCGTCGCTCGCAGCGAGCAGGAAGACGTCTTCCCATCGAGAAGCGACGCGGCTTCAACCAGCGTCCCGCTAAGATGCTCGCTGCCTGGACGGCAACATGTCCACCACGTCAACACAAAGACGGAGAAGAAGAAGCAAAAAAATGGCCACTACGTTTCCCCAAAATAGCCTGCGGATTAAACCCTCAGCGAGGTAAAGCTGCCAGATAGATAGAGGGAGAGATGCGGGCATCTGCAGTTATTCGGGTTGGATGTGGGAAAGAAACGGAGCCTTCTCATTGGCTGCCGCCGCCACCGCTCGGCCTCGGAGGGGGTTCAGCCTATCGGAGAGGCCGCTGTCCGAGGTGCTGAAGCTGCCGACAGATGTGTGAAGCAGCCGCTGCTGTGGATGCGGAGGAGAAGGAGGAGGAGGAGGATGCTGAAGATGACCATTTTATGAATCACTTGGAGTGGGCTGAGCCCCGCCCACGTGGGAGCTAAATGAGCAGCGAGGACGTAAATATCTGACTGTCTCCTTTTAAACTTATTTTACTAGTTTGGCACCTTCATACGTCACGATCATCATCTGTTAGTTTTATCAAGTTCATCCGAACTTGTTTGTCACTTTTACTGTCAGTAGTCCCCATAGCCTATACTTGAATTATGACACAGTATCTTTTTTTTTACATTATTATTATTAATTTGTTTTACTACTATGATTGTTCCTACTTTGTATTACTAATGTGTGTGTGTTTTTCCTCGCTCTGTGTTTTCTATTTAAATAACTGCGTTGCTGATTTATTTTTATTTTTTTTAGACGCTGTAATATTACGGCATCAAACTGGTATTTTTCAGTAAAATACCCATCAGATTATAATAGCAGTGAAGATTCACAGTATTGTAATCCCACAATGCTTAGCGACTCAGATTTCTTGTGTGATAGTCCCTCTGCGCAATTCTGAGTACAGTATTGTGATGATAGTGTAATTAAATGTTAACAATTACATTGTGAGTCTTGATTGATTTGAAGGTGATACAAAGAGAAAATACATCCACCATTAAAAGGATACCTGGACGCATTGATTTGGTCATTTAAAAATGTAAAAAGAAAAAAAAGGTTAAATTTGATTTCAGAGTGAAAGTCTTATTCATATTAGAACTGTTACAACAACATTTACATATTTAAATAACATGAATCATAACTGACATCTACTTAACCTTCACATTTCAACCACATTCAGCTCATTGACTGATTGAGGATTATCATGCTGAACCGAACATGTACGTTTCATAAAACATCTTATGATTATTCTCTGAAATGATAAAGAATCCAATAGAACACAATGTGCAAGTCTTCTGGAGTTGGTCTGAAGGTCTCTTCAGGGTATTACAGCGTTCCTGGCAAATAAAGTGGTAAATAATTGTCATAGCGTGACATTACAATACATTATTATGTTAATGAGTTGTGATGATTTGATTTTGTTCCAGATGCCCTGCAGCCCTCTTTCAGAAGGTAAGCCAAACCTATTTTTGATGCATTTTTGGAGGTTTTTCCAAACCTGGCAACTCAAAAGATATTCTCATTAATGGCTTTTAAATGATCCATGATTAGTAAATTAGTACGTGGTTTAGTAGTAGATTAGTACGTCATGTTTTTTGAGGGATTTGACTGTCTTGTCGCTCACTGCAAAACACAAATGCGACACTAGGTGCCTTTACAGTCAGCCTATAGGTTTGGGGTTTAGGACTAGTGGATGGAAAACATCCTACAATACACATTCAGGCATTCATTTCAGTACTTTGTCTATTTTGCATGTGTAGATATCTCCTAAATTAACCAAAAGTTACATAATGCCTCATTAGCATATATAAACATGACATTTCAGGAAAAAAAATGTTAATGTCAGTGATGAGCTGGGGATTTGTCCTGGTGGCATCTTTTAGTTGCAATCTTCACCTGGTGTCTCCCCTTCAAGCAGCTCTCACTGCGAGTGCTTTAAGTCTTTAGATCATTTAAAATGATATAACAAGTGATGATTGGAGTGAAAGTAGGACACTTACCAAGTGTCAAAGAACTGTGGTGACAACATGTTCATGTGCTCACAGCTGACCTCCACCCTGCACTGTGTGACAAGTCACGTTATTCTTTTCCCGTTTGTCCCTCCTGACGTTTTTAAATGTGCTATATAAATAAAGCTTCATTTTATTTGAGTGCATTAAAATGTTCCATCCGACACTCCATGAACTACCATGAGTCGGCCGCCATGTTGCAACAGGAGCCCAGAGTGAACAAACACTGGCTCCAGATAAATCTACAGGCTTGCCTCACAACAACATCAGTTACTTGCATTCTGCAACCTCACCGCTAGATGTCGCCAGATCCGACACGTTTCTGCATTTCTTTGCGAATTCAGTTCTCAAGGGAAAAATCGCCCAGAAGAAAACGGGACTATGCACCGAGAGCTTTCTTCCTTTCATATTAGTGACAATAAACTGGGCATGAACTCATTACCTGCACCTTCTAGGTCAAAGTGAACAGAGTGCACAAACAGGGTCCAGCTCAAAATGTTTATTCAGATTAGGCAGAGAGCAGAAACAGTCACAACCGTTGTTTTTAATGTCGTGGGGAGGAGGCTTACAGGGAATCCTTCCACGACATTAAAAACACCACCGGAACATACAAGAGCTCGTCAACTTTAGTTTTAGCAGATATGATATCCAATCATGTGCGGTGAATGAACAGCTGGAGCAGAAGGGTGATCAACAGGCTCGACTCAGACCCGTTTAGCTCTTGCCCCCCAGGGAGTGCTTGTCAAACAAGTACTCCGCCATCTTGTTGGTGTTGGCGTCCATGCGGGAGAGGTTAGAAATGTAGTCGCCCAGCTTCTTGATGGCCTCCACCTGCTCGTTCAGGTAGTGGGTCTCCAGGAAGTCACACAGCTGAGGACAGGAAGAGAGGAGGCTTACTACATGGACTAATGAATCTTGGAGCACATGAAGGACTCCTTTGAAAACCTCTCAACACTTACAGGTCATTCACACTTACATGAGGGTCGACGTGATCTGAGGCCAGTTTGTGCAAGTCCAGCAGAGCCTGGTTGACGTTCTTCTCCAGCTGCAGAGCACACTGCATGGCCTCCAGCCCGCTCCCCCACTCAGCACGCTCTGGTTTCTACAGACAGAAAACATTCAATTAGAGCAGCCGGACAGCAATTACATTAACACACACACACGGGACCAGTCTTCCAGCGTGTACAGACCTTGATGTCCTGGAGGAGGATGCGTCCTCCTCTCTTGTTCTGGAAGGACAGCAGCTTCTCAGCGTGCTCCCGCTCCTCCTCACTGTTCTCCTTGAAGAAATGTGCAAAGCCGTCCAGGGCCACGTCGTCACGGGAGAAGTAGAAGGCCTGGAGGGACAGAAACAGCCGTTAGCAGACGTCAGCCATTTAAACAGCAGTTACGCAGTAGTGGTCAGGCACGTGAGTCATGGCTGGTGGAGTTTGAAGATTACGAGGGTGAGGTAGAGAAAAGAAACACCACAAGCATGACACGGCAATTTTGAGGTGGGAGGGGCTAAACGCTCCTTGTGCGGCGCTCCTCAGATAAACAGAAAACACAAACCGCAGTTGAAAAGCTGTAATACTACACGGAAATACACAATTAGCTAGTGAATATAACACGAGCATTTCCCATTTCAACACGAATGCTCCAAGTCAGCCGCTGTAAGTGCAGAATAAACCACAGGACAGACGGAGACGTCTCATATGCTCCGAGATATCGAGCCATTAGAAATACAATGGAGGGCTTGTCTTTCCTCACCATGGAAGTGTAGGTGTAACCGGCGAACAGCTCCATGTTCACCATCCGGTTGATGGCGGCCTCGCAGTCGCGGTGGTAGTTCTGGCGGACCTGAGACTCCATTTTGGCTGGCGATTCTGAGTTTGTTTTTCTTAACAAAAGAACGGTACAAAAATAGAGCTTTGAGTCGTCGTTGTCGGGTGATAATTCGTGTCCGAGATGCAGACGAGTAGAAGGTAAGGCGGAGGAGGAAGGAGAAGTTCCGTTCAAACACTGTTGAAGCAAGAACTCCTTGTTGTGAGATGGCAGCAGCGCCGCTCCTTGTATTTATACACCAAGACGGAGCTCGTGACAGACGTGACGTCGCTTCACGCGTTTCCGCCAATCACTGAGCTCAGACGGCGCATGACAGTAGCGAAGTCATGAGACAAGGGATGACGGTGCATTTTTTTTACCACCTTCTCGCGAACTGAAATCCGTGTAGCAATGACGAAGCACTTTTTCTAGCTGAAAACACAATATAGACTACATTACATTCCAGTTGAAACTCGAATACAGAATAGGTTTAGTGTGTAAAGATTGGTTGAGAAGTAATTTACCTTTCATAAAATACTTTAAAAACTGCATTTTCTGGCCTTCTTTCTATAAACTTGACCTTGCACTTGATTGTTGGCCTCAAACGCATTTAGTTAATTTGTGGTCCTTATTGAGGTTAGTATTTTGTCCTTTGACCCTAAGCAGCTGGACTTGTTTTACCTGCAAGAAGCCAGAATGTCTAAACAGTTGATGATAGGGTTTACAACCAGGTAGTCTTTTTATTGCGTTACTCAATAACAGAGCAATGTTGCAGGACGCTCCAGAGTCTCATTGTTGCTTTAACAACATGGGGACCAAGAATATGCCGTATTGCATTTTGTTTGTGAACAACAAAAAATAAAATGTAAAAAAAGAATGAGTCTAAAAGAGCAAGATGAGTGACATTTAGTTAGGTTTGGATGATGGTGCTAATTGATCTGTAAATTGGAAATCAGTGTGTGGAACCGATTTAAGCCTCATGGACACTTGAACATAATGCTAGTACGAGTCGAGAGCGTCATTTTTCACCCTTATCTCTCAAATAAGGACTAATTAATAAACTGATAAATGGTAATAATAATAAACTGATACAGTGCTGTGAGCCAGCATTTTCCACCAGTGGAAGTCCACATGGGCTTGGCACCGTCCACGTGACACCATTCTCTGCACCCTGCCACTCCTTGTTACCTCATTTTGTTAATTTTCTCTCTTACTATGAAAATGTAGTAGTTATGTATTAGCTAAAGCTATAATTATTTATTATAGTATTTGCAGGTCTCAGGTCTTAAAGTGGTTTCCTTTAGGACTAAGTCTTTATTAAACTCAGGCAGCAGCCTCCGATTCTGAAAAGTGAGGACGTTTCTACCTAAAGTTACACCACGAGTCGTTTTTTTGGTCTTAATTTTCAGAATAATGTCATACTGATGAAATACATCGTATACATATAGATTTTGGAGTATAGCTTTAGAAAGAAGGATTTCTGTTACACCTACACTATATTGCCAAAATATTCACTCCCCCAAATAATTGAAATCAGGTGTTCCAATCACTTCCATGGCCACAGGTGTATAAAAGCAGCACCCATGCAGACTGTTTCTACAAACATGTGAAAGAATGGGTCGCTCTCAGGAGCTCAGTGAATTCCAGCGTGGTACTGTGATAGGATGTGTATATATATATATAGATATATAGATATATCCTGGTACTGTGATAGGATGTATATATATATATATAGATATATATATCTCCTGGTACTGTGATAGGATGTGTATATATATATATATATATATATATATATATATATATATATATATATATATATATATATATATATATCCTGGTACTGTGATAGGATGTGTGTATATATATATATATATATATATATATCCTGGTACTGTGATAGGATGTGTATATATATATATAGATATCTATATATATATATACACATCCTATCACAGTACCAGGATATATATATATATATATATATCTCCTGGTACTGTGATAGGATGTGTATATATATATATAGATATATATATATCCTGGTACTGTGATAGGATGTGTATATATATATATATATATATACACATCCTATCACAGTACCAGGATATATATATATAGATATATATATATCCTGGTACTGTGATAGGATGCCACCTGTGCAACAAGTCCAGTCGTGAAATGTCCTCACTCCTAAATATTCCAGTCAACTGTCAGTGGGATTAGAACAAAGTGGAAGAGATTGGGAACGACAGCAACTCAGCCAAGAAGTGGTCGACCACGTAAAATGACGGAGCGGGGTCAGTGGATGCTGAGGCACATAGGTCACAGAGGTCACCAACTTTCTGCAGAGTCAATCGCTACAGACCTCCTAACTTCATGTGGCCTTCAGATTAGCTCAAGAACAGCATAGAGAGCTTCATGGAATGGGTTTCCATGGCGATCAGCTGCATCTAAGCCATACATCAGCAAGTGCAATGCAAAGCGTTGGATGCAGTGGTATAAAGCACGCCGCCACTGGACTCTAGAGCAGTGGAGACGTTCTCTGGAGTGACCAATCACGCTTCTCTATCTGGCAATCTGATGGATGCGTCTGGGTTTGGCGGTTGCCAGGACAACAGTACTTGTCCCATTGCATTGTGCCAGCTGGCCTCAACCTCTGAAAGCTCGGGTACTCAACACCGTAGATTATTTGACTCGGGGCCCAAGGCTGATAAACATCATTATAAACTATTGGTACGGGATTGTGTCCCTTTATCTGCTCGGGATGCAATAAAGTAACAACACAGTAACACCGGTAGACCTACTCGTCTGCATGCTGGGTTGATACGGATGTTGGTTAAGTATGTAGTTTGGCATTAATGGTCAAATATTGACCCAATCGGTCTAACTTCTGGTCTTCATTGTGACTCTGCTGAAAGCTCCAGCAGGAGGAGGGAGGCCTCTGGTGCAGACATGCTGGGCTCGCTGCCTCTTAGCAGAGGCTTGTTGTCATGTGTTGTATTCCACGTTATTATATCCTGTGGATTTGATTGTTTTAAACAGTGTCTTTTTGGAATTGATTGGGGTCAGTGATGGAGTGTTGTCCAAGATTTATACAATAAAAGATTGATAGTTGATGTCGGTATTTCAATATAATATTGACAAATAGATTGCAATACTATGATGCATCGATATTTTCCCCTGCCGCAGTTTCACACAATTAAGATCCAAACCTTTAACAATTTCTTCCTGACATGTTTTGTCCTCAAACTTCTTCTGCAGACTTTCAACTCCATAAACAATTCAGTAATTAAATATTCTGCTTTTTAAGGACATCTCTCTGAACATATTTCCTTCTTTTTATACTTTAAAAAAATATTGGGCCTTTTCGCATTCTTTATAATGTAGCTCACTGGAGAGAATCTTCAAGTCGGCTTCAACCTACTCCACATAGAACTTCAACGCCTTCTGCATAATTACAGACACCATTTAACCCTTAAATATGTTACCAGACTTTGAACTATTAAACTTGACTTCTTCTTTTTAAATAGTTTTGACTGTTATGAATGATCAGGGTTTATGGTAAATGCCCTTTTCAGACCTTTTCTGAATTTATAATGGTTGTGTATTGCACTGCTTGAGTGGGTGACACTCAAAAAATGGAGACCTGTGATTTGATAGTTCTGTCATCTCATAGGTAAGAGTCTGGAAGACGTTGCAATCAGGCATAAGTCAAATAAAACCCCACAATTGTAGATAAAATGATAAGTCGTCATGAAGTACTGTCCCATTTGTATTTCTACCATTTCAAGCCATTGAAGCCTCTCTCACAGTCATGCAGGACGTCATTTCCCCAGATCAACGCCTACTCAAATGCACCACCTACTGGTGGAAAGAGTGCAACACACTCACAAAGGGAAAAATGCATGAAGGATAGGGGTGTGAATCTTTGGCTTCATAGCGATTCGATTCAATTAATGATACAGTTGGAGATTCGATTCAAGGACGTTTTTTTGTTGGAACGATTCGATTTGATTCTATAAACCACGATTCAAATCAGTAACTTGTAACAAAAATTCTATATCCATGAAATAAACATGCAATGATGCGAGACTATAGATAGTGAGACTATCGGTATTCTTCTGAAAGGTGAACAAATAAACAGACTACAGAATTACTTATTTAACATATTTATTCTATTAAAAAGTGGATATTGGAACAAACAATGGAAATGGAACATTTTTCAGTAGACTACATGCTGGCAGGGGAGAGAGTGTCTTAAAAGTCTTAAAACATTAATCATAAGTAAGAATCACGATTCATCCGATGAAACGCATTTATATCGATTATTGGCCAAAACAATTAATTCTATTTATTTATTTTAGCAGATCGATTTAGTAGAATCTATAGGACTGACAATCGATTCTTAGTTCTAATACAGTACTACAAAGATGCTTCTCCTGGGGGCTAAGCCCCCCGTCTATAAATCTGAGTGACGTCCCTGCTGCTACTTACTAATTACTGCTACTAGTTAACTGGCGGGTTGTCTAGTAGCAGTAACACAACACATTCCTGGCACTAGTTTTATCAGGGTGTCCATCTGGAAGACAATGCAGTGTGGTCGTTAGGAAGCAGACCAGACAGAAACAGTGTACACACCGGTTATGAAGAGAGGTTGCTGAAAAGAGGAAGACGTGCAGGGGTTAAAGGGATCTGATCCAAAGTCAGTACACTTGGTTCCCAAGCCTAATAAAAAGCACAATAAAACAGAAGTTGAGAAGATGACCACTTGTCATTACAGCAGGACGTCTGCGGTTCTTCTCTTTACATCCCACATTCAGCAGTTTAGACACCTATCCTTATTTTGTGCTGCGTCATGTAGCACGATGAGTCAGTCTTGTGCAATAGTGGCCTAAGGTTCAACTCTGTATTGTGTCATTGCTGACTCAGCATGTCGCAGGAGGAAGGAGACATGGGAGCATCGGAGTTTACCTCAATGCTCCGCTGACCGGAATCAGTGTGTGTGTGTGGGGGGGTGGGGACAAGACAGTGAAAACAGGAAGCAGGACTGGGCAGGACTTACTGAGGAATTCATGCATTAACAGACACGTCACTGGACTGGACTGGACCAGCCTCTGCTGGGTCTGACATTAAACTCAATAAACTATAGGTTGGGTAGATAACTCAGACAGACAGATGTACTTTGTTGATCTCAAATTATTTATTTAATATTGAATTTTCATTCTCTGGTCACACACATACAGCGTTGGAAAACGTTTTTTTTTTTTTTGGACAATGTGAAAGTGGCCATGGAAACAAACTAGATTTCACTGGGAATGTTTCATGGTGAGAAGGTTACAGTGTTATTATACAGTAATAAGACATATACAGTACAGCACATTTGCATATTTAGATGGTAAGATTGTCGGTGTTTGCCACTTTGGTCATCGGCAGAACTCGAAGGCAGATGAGGGTTCAGGTTGTCGACTAAAACTAAACAAGTTGTGGTAAAAAGTTAAAGCCACTTTTACGACAACTGGGATATTTTATTAATATGACAGTAGACTCTAATATTTAATGTCACTTCCTGATAAATCTGTATCGTCCTCTGAACGGCTCTGCTATCTATGGACGCTCTGATAGACAAGTGAGAATCTTTGCTTCTCAGCATGCATGTTTTCCCAAACGGTGGATTAGGGCTGATTAAAATACATTTGTCTTTTAGTCCAAGTGAGAAGACGGGGTATGTGTGCATGGTGCATGTCAGCTTCTTGTGGCCAAAATCGTTATTTATTTAACTTATTAAGGCACTGAAAAATTGGCAAAACATTTCATTTAATTCTCACTTGCCTCTCGAGTCTACCTGGATTAAACGAATGCTGATTTAAGAGGAACGATACTTGTAAGAACCAAAGCAGGGCTGTAATGAAAAAGAAATGGCAAAAATGAAAGTAGGAGGAAAGCAGAAGGAAGAGGTAGAGTCACGAGGTCCTGTGATTGCAGAAATAACATCTCTCTCTTTAAGAAGAGTCTATAGCTCGACTTAATTAATGTTTATTCATTTTGTTGTGGCGTTTCATCAGACCTGCACTTTAAGGAGAGTTGGCATGTTTGCCATTTAAAAAGGATAAGGCTCTCATTATCATTTAATTATCCATAAACAAGCTGCTTTCATCATCTTCATGTGCATTTAAGTAACGCTCTTTTAAGGACGCAGCAAGTTTTTTCTGTTGGATATATAGCTCATATCCAAAACTTGGATAATGACTATTTCACACAGATATAGGAGCTATATGGAAATTTAAATTATATGTAAATGATATGAGATAATTTAATGAAGGGGCAGGACATGACAAGCAAAGCTTCCTCCTGTCCCTCCTCTAGGCTGAAAGATTTCATTGATTTATTCTTTTTGTATGTTTCATAGTTGTACGATGCATTTCATGTACTTTGTATTCAAGGAAAACAAAGATCAAATCAAATGCAATTTATTATGAATCAAATGTAATATGAAACATTTCATAATAAATAACATTTGTTTCATAGGAAAATACAAGTCAAGTGTAATTTATTATGAAATATTTAATAAATTACAAATCAAATGTATTTTGTTATGAAACATTTCTGCTGCAGCGTCTCTAAATAGATGCGTTTACCGCCTCTAGTTTTATTATTATATATTTAGTCTTATTCTATATTAATACATCAGAAATGCTGCCAGCATGCGATGGTCAAGTATTGTTAAAAGTTTTTGATTAAGTATTTTCAAATCCTGTGTTTTTAAGTGCTTTATGTTTATTTCAAAACTGAATCTGTTAATATGTTGATATATTTAATGTGTGTATTTATGTTCCTAATCTGATAAATACATGTAATGGCATTTTGTTTAAATACATTTCAAACAAAGCGGTAGCAGCAAAGAGTTTTGTATTTCATATGATCTTGAGGCTGACGAAACCCTGAAGCTATTAAAAATACCTGAAAACACACGGCTGTACTGTATATTATTATATTAATATCTCTCTGGTTATAACGTTTGTGCGGATTTAATATCCTGTTTTCTTGACGTCAGGTTGACTTCCCCCGTCTGCGCTGGCTGCTTTGTGCCACATTCTTCAGGCTGGACAAAGTCATACTTTGGCTTCCACAAATATATGAATGATAAATGTGGAAAGCAGAGAAAACAAAAAGGTGGACTCCAAATTGACAAACCCCCTTAACTAGCTAGCTGGACAGTCGTCTGGTAGAAAACACAATCTGTCTACTCGTCTGAAATGAAGGAAACACTGTTTAATCGTTTCTTCCACCTTCATCATTGTAAATATGTGCCGTGCACAGGAAGAGCAGTAGAGGAGGTTTCTGGGGCTATTTGGTTCATTTTCGATACTTCCTTCTGAATCTACCTCCCACATACAGGCTGGTGTTTAAACAGTGGACATCTGCCTCTCTCTCTCTTTATGCAGTAGGAATCCAGATGCTCTTCCACTGGACGCCATTTCTCCACATCTCTTCCAGCAGAGAAGGAGGAGCCCAGTCCTGCTGGTCGCCTCCCTTTAGGCAGAAGAGGCGGAGGGTCTTGGGAGGGCTGCTGCAGGTGTGCTGGAGGTACTGACGGCCCTACGGCACACAGAGCGGGAGTGAAGGTGATAACATCATAGTAATAGTAACATCATAGTCCTGTCTGCTTCAGCCTGAAGAAGTAAGTCCTCACCTCAGCGCTGCCCCAGTACCAGATGGCCTTGATGACTCTGTGGTTGGCCAGAGCCGCCGTCAGCTGGTCTCTATTTCCTGAGATGACGTTTACCAATCCTGCCGGCAGGTCTGAAGACTGGAGCACCTGAGGAGCAGCAGGGAAACCCGTATTTACAGAGCGATGCACACAGGTGTCGAAGGGTGCGAAACTTCGCTCATTACGTTGACACTTTTATTCTGAAAATCATCGCTTCTTTCTTTTTGCACGTCCACTGATTCAGTATGACAGAAATGTGAAGAGGAGATAATGTTGTTGATACCAGTTACAAACCATCAACTGTGGAATAATTCACCTCTCACTCTAAAATCCTCCATTTTTCTTTTTAATAAAAAATCCCTCAAGTAATACTCTCTTACATTCTCTAAACTCTGTCTAGCTGCTCTCGTGTTTCATATTTTTGTGCTTCATCTCGACACTTGCCTGAATGAATGCCATTGCTGGCAGTGGATTCGTCTGACTGGGGACCATGACAACAGCGTTGCCGGTAGCGATGGCTGCGCCGAGAAGTGTAACCATAGCAAGGAGGGGATTGTTGTCGGGGAGGACGACCCCCACGACTCCCAGGGCTTCGGGGATGGAGAGAGCCATGCCGGACTGTGGCAGAGGCTGAAGGAGACAGACGAGATGTTAATGCAACAGACCGTCCTGACGATCATCGATGAATCATCATTAGAGAAAAAATAAATAATAAATAAAAAAGCCTCACAAGAGTTGCTCCTTGGATTTTGTCACAGTAAGCTGCCCAAACCCCGAGCCTGGCGATGCTGAGCTCCACCTCCTCATCAGCCTCGTCCATTGAGAGGCCGGTCTGAAGGGTGATTGACGCAGCTATGTCCCGCCTCTTTGCCTCCAGGCCTTTGGCCAGAGAGTAGAGCGACTGAGCGCGTGCAGACGGACTCTTTTTCATCCAGCTGGAAGAGGAGAGGCACGTTACAAGGAAGTAAAAAGACATTTTGACGTCTGTCATTATTGTGCTTAACGGCTCTAAACTGGGAACGATGGTTGAAACTGTCCTGCAGGAAACGCACTGATCAAGCACTGTGCTCGTGTCAAAGTGGAATCAAACTTATTGCAAACATGAGTAACTCCATGGCAAAGGATAACCATAACTTAAATACTGCATTTATCAATCAACGCCCGAGTTGTTTGCTGGAGCCAATCACTTACTTAGTAAACTTATTGATCCAAACAAATAGGTTCCCAGAAAGCTGGAAAACTGCAATAATGACTCCAGTTTATAAATCAGGACAAAGGGACTTTGCAGGTTACTACAGGCATATCGCCATCCTCCAGTAGTCTCAAAAGTTCTAGAGAAAAATTGTAGCTGAGCAATTAATGGAGCACTTAGAGTCTAACCAACTGCTTTATCCACAGCAGTTTGGTTTCAGACAAAAATACTCCACGGAATCAGCAAAGTGTTATCTGCTTGAGAAGACCAAAACTTCCCTGTATAAAGGAAATGTTGTTGGGGCAGTGTTCTTGGATTTAAAAAAGGCCTTTGACACTGTTAACCATAGTGTCCTACTCAATTAATTAAAGCAATTCAAATTGCCACCTGAAGCTCTTAAATGGCTTAAATCATATCTGGAGGGTAGACAACAGTGTGTTAGGGTCAATGGGGTGAAGTCCAGTATGTTAGTAAACAGCATGGGTGTACCACAAGGATCCGTGCTTGATCCATTGCTGTTCACTATATGTACATTAATGACCTATTGAACTGCTGCCCAAGTGTCAACTGCCAGATGTATGCTGATCTATGCCTGGCAGGCGAGCAACTGCCACAGGCTTTATTAAACATCTCGGCATGGCTCGAGTTATCCCACCTAACTCTCAATGTAAAAAAACTGTGTCCATTTGCTTCTCCATACGTTAACAGGCCTGATCATGAAGTATTTCAGGTCAGAATTAAGGAGGAAACCACTGAAGTTAATGTTAATGTACAGTGAACAGAAATGGACCAAGCACGGATCCTTGTGGTACACCCATGCCGTTTACTAACACACTGCATATGAAACCTATAGTCTCCATTAGGGCTGCACAAAAAATCGTTAAAAAAAATCGCGATCTCGATTCACACATACACGTGATCTCATTTCTACACACAGCGATTCTGAAGCATTTTATATCTCGAACTGCATCACAAAGCGCCACATTTTTGAAGCGCCCCCAAACGCAGCACTGCCGCTGCCTCCTCCCTCAACCTATGGTAAAACGTCTTTACAACACGTGATTCAGTGGAGGAAGCCGCCGGCAGTTGAGTGTTTGGAAAGAGAGAAGGTACGTCTCCACAGGCAGCGGTGTTTCCCCGCGTCCCATTCATTGCGCCGGGCTCGACTCGCCGCCTCGGGAACGCTCGGGAACGCTCGGGAACGCTCCCGAAAATCTTCTAAACTGAATGTTGTCGATCTAAAATAAAGACAGATTCAGCAACTGCATATCTTATTTCTCGCTTAAAATGTTTTCAGAAACACCTTCCGGTGAACTATTTTCGTAAAATAAGAGAAAGTTTCCAAACGAGCCGCCATGTTGGTCTGCGTGAACTCCGGAGCAGAGAGAACAGCTGTGAAAGCGATCGTCCAATCAGGTGCAGCCATGAAGTGTGCGCGTGATTGTATGAAGGAGAGCGCCTGTCAATCATCCTCTAGTGGCAGCGTGCCAAGCGTGCAATACTGGGAAGCGGCGCGTCCACTCGCGTTCAAAATTGTACGTGTCCACAGAGAATTTTTTTTTTTTTTTACTTTTGTAAAAATGACTTATCTTCCAATGATAGAACTACTACTATGCCTCTGCCAAAGCAACAAACGCTTTTTTGTTTTCATCAGTGCAATAAACATTTTGTGGAAAAAAATCGTGCAAGAGAATCGTGATCTCAATTCTAAGCAAAAAAATCGTGATTCACATTTTTTCCAGAATCGTGCAGCCCTAGTCTCCATATACAAGCAAGCAATAAAAATCATGGACCAAAAACCAATGAAATGGCCTCACTGCCGCATCTTAAGGAAACACAAACTTCTCACTTTTGAACATTTTATTAACCTCAGTATTTTATTAAGATTCTTTTTTAAATGTTTAAATAATCATGTGTCAACACTGTTTTGTGAAGTGGCCATCAGGCATCAGAGCGACCACAGAGCGACCACACGAGCATCCACTTGTGGTGATTGTCTCATCCCACAATGCAAGACTTCTTTCTGCCAGTCTGCTCTCTCTATAAAAAGGGGGCCAGACTTTGAGTTCTCTACCTAATTAATGCTACTGTATTTGTTATTTTCCCAGTTTTACTGTGCAGCGTCATTGCTGTGATATGAGACAGTAAGTGGTTTTATAGTACTGATTAGCTAATCAAATCAAAATGATCGATCTCCTCGCTAGAACTGTGTAGTATGTTGTAACGTAACGCCCACGAAACGGCGACCCTCTGTAAACATTATGGATTGAAACATGACAGGTTTTAATATTTTGTATGAAGCTGTTTTTGTCTTTACTAAAACCAAAACTAATCAAAGGGCAACATGCTCTCACAAATCACGAGCGAGCGATTTTACGTTGTGGCTAAATAACGCACACTGTTATTGCCGATGCTGAAACACCTTTAGCATACATGACATTCATTACAAATGTTACTTTAGGTTAAATTGGCCTATTAAAACTTCAGCAGGGGAAACTACCTTCACCTTCAGATGCTCGGGGGCAGCGCAGTCGCTCCACTCTTTCCACCGCAGCAGACTCGCTGTGTGAGCCGGACTGCGAACGCCGCTCCGCACATTTGATGCAGGGCCGTAGCTATGTGGGGCAGGAGCCTAAGATTATATTTACAATTATTCACTTTTGGCCAATTTATTGTTTGTTTCAATGCTTTGAAAAGCTTGTGGACATAGTGGCGGTTTGTTTTTACAAGTACAGTTTTAAGAACCCAAAAGTTAGGGGGGCAGCTGGGGGGGCAAGGCTCTACAGCAGGGCCCCCCCTTGCCCCCCTGTAGATCCGCCCCTGGTTAAAATCAATAGTAAAGCTTTTAACAAAGGACTCAAACAGTGGCTAAAATCTAATCAACAGTGCACACATGAATAGTTCTTAACTGCTTTACTGCTTGCTCATATTGCCCTTGCTCTGTTGCTTTTTTATGTTCCTTATCAAATAACATTAAAATAAAATAATAAATAAACTTTGTTTAAGCTCGTGTACTTTGATATGCTGCGCATGACTCGGCACATTTGTCGAGTTGCACTTTAACTGGTGATAAACGCACAAGGCCCGCTGGATTGTGAAAGACCTTGCTGCCTAGTTGGATCATGAAGTCATGGGTCATGTCTGAATAAAATGTAATTTCCAAAGAGGTCAAGTTTCAGCTCTAAACGTTTGATTCTGGGGGGAAACGGAGGTTTAAAACTCCCTTTAGCCTGAAAAATAGACTTTAAACTAATTAGGAAAAGTAGGGTTTATTTAATTTGGTGAGCAAATGTTGCTTTTGTATCATTACTAACAGTGTATCATTCGTCAGTTTATTATTACCATATGTTGCAACTGCTGTGCATCACCTGTTCTCCATTAGACGTGTAAACGTGTTCACTGAAAACACAAGGATCTATTTGAAATAGGTGATTTGTTAATTTTTAACCGGTGGCTACAGAGGTTTCAGAGCCAAAGACTCTTATCTACAAACCTCAGTCGGAGTATGCAAACATATAAACATCCCCTCTGCTTCAAAGGGAGGGGGGGGGGGGGGGTCATGTCACCTACTGCCTGTTTGGGTTTTCTGGCTGGACTTGAAAGCGTGTGGATCTTTGTCAAGCATAATCCTCACCCCGGCTGGACTTTGACAGCAGCCTCCACGGCATTACGGACGTCTTTCCGGCCTCCGTCTGGACAATAGGCCAACACACTGCCGCCCCCTGCTGTCTGCACAGCCACACTGCAGCCGGACACTGATTTACACGGCTTGCCGCCGACAAACTGCAGGTAGGACTTTGGAGCACTTTGGGTGGAGAGAAAGACAAAGATCAGGCTACATTAATATGATTCATATTTCTGACTCGTGTGATGCAATCGATGCTCAAATGTAAAAAATCAAATGACATTAAAAACAGCCGTTACACATTACTAATGTGCTTTTTATGCAGCTATGATACCTTCTAAACATGACAAACGTAGAAAAAGCCTCACAAACCCACCTGGCAGGGTCCGAGTCATCAGGAATGATGACTGGGGAAGCCGCTGCTCCAAACTTTGAGTAATCCATAGACACGGGGGAGGAGCGAGGTAGAGGAGAGGAGGATGGACGTAGAAACTGGTACAGGCCCTGGCAGAGAGCAGAGAGGTCAGCATACAGTACTAGACTCCGCTGCATATTGGTGAGGCAGATCTGTGAGTACCTCCTGGCCTCCGTCAGTGCAGGTGCCGCTGTCTTTGTGGCCGGAGGTCGGCAGACAGGGGTCGGACACAGAGTGGGAATTCACCCACACCGAGCCAACGGACAGACTGCAGAGAGAGGAGGGAGAAGAACGCATGAGCAGGGACGGAGAAGACATGTTGGCAGCTGTCCGGACAAAACGGGAGATGGAGATATAGAAAGTAATATACAATAGAAAAAGGAGAGGCAAAGAGACGAGAGCGGACAGAAGAAGTGTGTTCATGTACCTCTTAGCCGTCTCCAAAGCCAGCGTGAGGTCTTCAGTCCAGATGGAGGCTGCATGCCCGTGAGGACTGTGGTTTCCTGTGTACAACGAAACACTCACTGTGGTACAATGTAGATGCAGTGTAGAGGCCACTACAAACTCATATAACAGACTGTTGTTTCATTGCTAACACTAATTCATTGATGATCATAAAATGCTTTTTTAACTTGCGGTTCGACTTTAAATCATTTCGCACCAAACTTTTAAACTAAATTCAACTCAACAAAGATTCAATTTCAACATCAGTTTCATTTTTACTTGAAACCTCAAGTTCATTTCATTGGTTGTACCAAAACTAAAAATGCGCTTTACAGTTTTAATCAAATTGCTGGAAGAAGGTGAAGTGTCTCAACCCAGTCGGATTTGGTGAATTTCTTTCGAGATACCAGTTCAACAAGGAAAGTTGTTGTGGAGCAGACGTGATCCATTCTTCTAAAAGGCTCTTTTTTTCTGAAATTAAAGCTCATCTGCAGAGCCATCATGACTTCCCTCGTACATCTATGTCCAGTGAGGCTTCCTTACCGAGGGTCACTGCCTCCGTGTTGCTCCTGAAGGTCATGAGAGGCAGCAGCGGTCCAGGAGCGGGGCTGACCACGAACGGAGAGGAGGGGGCCGCCCCGCAGAGCACCGTGGGCAGGTACTGAGCAGCTGACGGGGGGGCAGCACACGACTGAACCAACTGGGGGCCAGAGGGAGAAGGGTCGGAGCCCGTTATCATCGTCACCTCCCCTCTCTAATCTGCAGCTCATCACAGCTTTTCTTTGCGTTTCTGACTCACCCAGGCCCCCTGCTGCTGAGCGTCCAGTACTGCGGCGTCCACCAGGACCCTGTCCCCGTCGCTGTGCAGGGCCACGCACTTCATCCCTGCCATGCGGAGCTTGAGACGGGACACGACGCGGTCCAGCACACTCTCCTGCACGCACAACACCCAGTGGACCTGAGCGGAGAGTCAGAAAAGATACGTTTTTATTGAAGCTGGTTTCCACAGCAGTACATTACTTTGCTCCTGAGCTGGTACTTCACACCTTCATCTACTGTACTATCTCATACATCCACATTTACAAAAATCTGAACTATCCCTTTAAAAGACAAGTGGTCATATGACATGGCGTGGGGATGATATACGGGCGTATTAGTGTAAACCACCTCTCTTCTCTTCTTGAAGGCCGCCTCGATCACGGCGTCCACTGCGCTGTCGATGTCGGCCGACTCGAAGATGATGAAGGGACAACTAGTGCCGATGTAGGGGGAGACGGACACGGGAACGCCCATCCCTGCCGTGGCTTTACACAGCAGCTCTCCGTCCTGAAAGAGAGAGAGAGAAACACAGGAAACACTGGTGACGTCAGCGCTGTCTTTCCACAAAGAGTGGAACACCAGCCTCCTCACACGGACCTGCTTGTTGCCGCTGTAGGTGACGTAGCTGATGCTGCGGTTCTGGGCCACTCTGGCACCCAGCGACACGTCACTTCCTGTTAAAACATTAAGAGCCCCCGCGGGGAATCCTGCTCCAATAAAAAGCTGTGCCAATAGGAGCGCTGGAGGGGCGCTGCGACACCCAGGGACCACGATGACGGAGTTACCTAGAAGGATAAGGATCAATTAGATATTCTATCTACTTATTACGTGTGTGTGTGTGTGTGTGTGTGTGTGTGTGTGTTACCCATGGCCAGTGCTGGGAGGACTTTGAGCATCAGGGAGTAGAGAGAGCAGTCATCAGAGGCAACTACAGCCACCACACCTGCACACAGGAAAAACAAATTATTTTGTTTTTTAAAAAACTAAATCACTGTACACCAAATGTTTCTTTGCAACCAAAAGCGTGTGCATCTCACCCAGGGGTGTCCAGCCGTTGATGAGAGTGTCTCTGAGCTGAGCCCAGGTGGAGTAGTACTGCAGCAGCCTGACGAGGGCGGAGGGCGAGCAGGACGCCTCACACAGCTCACACAGCTCCGACAAACACTGCGTGTTCTGGCCGAGAACGCCCACCACCCTGTTAGTGGAGGGCGGGACCGTTAGTGGAGGGCGGGACCGTTAGTGGAGGGCGGGACCGTTAGTGTGGCGGGCGGCGGTGAGGTTCCCGAGATGTCGACAGGTGCGTTTCTTACCTGAGCAGCACTTTGGCCCTCTGGCAGCAGCTCAGGCCGCCCCACGCCTCGTAGCCGCTCACAGCGGAGGAGGCGCATTGGGAAACGTCGTCCTCCGTGGCGCACACTGTGCTGCACACATTACCACCTAAAAAAACGTTTCACCATCAGCTTTTCATCACAAAATCGGACAAAAAAGATGATGAAAGTGAAAAAGAAGGTGGTGCAAGCTTTCCGCTGCGAGTTTGAGCTGCTCTTACCTTGAGAATCAGACAGGGAGCGAGTCCGTCTGTCTGCCGGACGGACAAACTTGCCATCGATGAACAGACCCAGAGAACGGGAATGGTGGTCCAGCCAGGCCTGGCAGAGAAGAAAGGGACGGTCAATGATCAAACTGTGGAGAAGGCCTTAAACAGGTGGAGACGAAAACCACCTCCGAGGATGAAACCTGGCTGGGAGAAGCTCCATGTGCACCCATACTTTTAAATTCACTAATTTATTGAAAACTGCTTCAAACTGTCAAGTATTTAACACCACTGTGCTTTAAGATCTTTTTGCACAGAATTTAAATTGCAGTACCAGCTGCCAACAGACCTATAGCCATCCAGTATAAAAACAAACAATACTGTGCTTATAAATATGGTCATAAATAACAATAGTCAACTATTTTACATTAAAAAAAGAACAGCAGTGGCCTATAGCCAGGTTTGACGTGCTTCCTCCTTTGGTCTGAAAACTTCTGAGGCACTTTTTGCATGTCGGCTTGTTTGAATCAAGAATTGCTCCGGATTCATCCGCCTCGAATGCAAAATATTTCCACACATGACTCTTCGCACCTGTCATGTCGACGAGCCGACGTGTTGTGCTTTCGCTCCCACCTGCTGAAGCCATTTTTTTCGAAGACGGCAAGTTTTCTTCTTCAGCGCCGCTTACTGCTCTGTGCTGCTCACACGCGTATACTGCCCCCGTCAGTTCCGCCAAGAATCGACACGGCTCGCCGAGTGAAAAGTTGTATATTCGGTTCTGACGTTACCAGAAAAAAGCAAGTATCAAATTATTTTTTTCGTGTCGGCATCGAATTGGTACCGAAGTATCGGTTCTTGTGACGACCCTACTCAACACTGATGTCAGTCACAGATTTGACTTCAAGCTTATGTTTTATTAGAGCAGTGGTTCCCAAACTTTATCTGCAGGCCAATTTTTGTCAATCAAAAACGTTCACGCCCCCCCATCAGTTTTTTTTTGTGTTTTCCGTTGACATTTTTCATAATTCTGTTTTAGAATTAAAGATCCCATATTATACTGATTTCCATCAATTCCACGCAGCTGTCAGGAGGTCCAACAACACTGAATTTGATATGCATTGCCCCAAACCCATCCATGGTCCTGAATTTCAGTTGTCTAAAAGTTGTTCGAATTAGCTCTCCTGAGAACAGGCTGTTTCTGTGTCTGCACCTTTAAATGCTAATGAGCTCCGCCTGTCATCGCCTACTCGGAGAGCTACGGAGACGATGCCGCTTGCGCTACGCGGCAGCATGTGCCAATGTTTACGGTGGATGTATCACTATGGCTCCTATGTGGCTCAGGTGAAGTTGCTGGGTCCCGTATGGTTGGGACAGATCCTTTTACGAGGGTCAGTGTCGAGGCAAAGCCAGCTTTGTACTGACCCTCGTTACTGAAGCAGTCCGATGTGAAGTGGTTAGCACACACATAGAAGCTAACACGGACCGTAGCCGTAAAAATGAAAAGCAAGAGACCAGACCCGGACCGTCATCCACGGTGCTCTGTTGAACACGTACCCCCGGGTTCCGTCCGACCGGAGGCAGCAGTGAAGACGCACCAGAGCATGTCAGACAGAGGGAGGATCGTCTCCAGCTTCACCCGCAATGGGATTTATTCACGGAGCACCAGCCGGATCACCCAGCGCCATGACCGGTAAGTCGGGCTGCACTCTCCCCGCTGTGTTGCCAAACGCCCCCTCTCGGATATCTCCTATCATCACCTATCCTACCTTTGTTACGCAACAACAGGAGCTGAATCTGAACAGCCTGTAGGAGCACCGTTGTACCAGTGGATGGGCTGCAGAGACCATGCAGGAGTCGCTTGTTTTCCTCATCCTGGGAGTTGACAGGCTCAGGGAGGACCAGTTTATAGGTGTAGAGACCAGAGAAAACCTGTTTTTCCATAATATGTGACCTTTAAAGAGAATTTTGTCTTGCTGATGGCAAAACAAGGCAAATGTGCCCTAAATAAAAGGTTTATTTGAAATGCACATGATGTCTGAAGTGCATGGGTCAAGGTACTCATGTTGACATTTTGAAAGAAAAAGTTTTTCGAAAACTTTCGTTACAGGAGAGCAGGAAAGCATAACATCCGACTTCGGCAGGAATGCATTCAAATCACAGCGAAGAGAACAGTCCATGCTTTCAAATCCAATTCCACTCTGTAATAAGTTAATGCAATGAACGGCAACAATCAAACCCTCTTGCTATGGTCGACACTAAACCTACGCTTGCATGTGATTGGTCAGGAGGACGCCACCTCTGCAGGACAGTGACTGATAAAAGACGAGGACCCCGGGGCGGAGTGTGTCAACTATTTACAGACCGAAGACCAAAGTACAGAGGCGACCTTCTCTCTGAACCACGAGCTCATCTTCAGCCGGTGTGGGGCCAAAAAGTGATCCTCAACCAGAAACTTTATATCCGTCTACAGCTGATTTCATCCCGATCAAACACTCATAACTACACATACAAATAACTTAATGTCTGTGGTAATAGCAAAGGGATGTCTGTGTGAAACTTTAACGTTTCAGGTAATCGAATAATCTTAATTGTGGCCAAAGTGTTGTCAGTTTATATCGGAATCAGGGCATGACATTTACGTGATCACAGGCAATAGTATAGCATTGTTATTGTAAGTGTTAATATGCATTTGTAGGTCTAGTATCCTTGATTATGCCTGTATTTGGAAACTAGACTGTTATTAACATAATTTATGGATGAGTCATGTAAAAAATAAAGAATTGGTCTCAATTGCAATTATCCTTATGACTCTCCATTATTGTGCCTGCTCGGTGCCGTAGATTATAACCAATCCAGTCCTTTTTACTTGTTGAAATACAACTCATATAAGGCAGTATTTCACCTTCCAAATCAGTTTCTGGCAGACGATCACTTTTTGGCATAAACTCTGACGTCACAGCTACATTTCTACTACTATCTTCCAGGACACTATGGCAACACATCTACAGTACTGTGGAGTGGGAAACACGTTCAACAACATGGACCAGCAAACATCACCAGTTTGTACATGCAAAATAAAACAACGTGAATAGGCTCAGATAAATACAAATCTGACTAAACCTACCTGCTTACGTCAGGATGTCCACATGGTCTGATTTGAGTGAACTCAATTATCAACACAAATAAAAAGTCAGTGTGAAATATTCCATTACTGTCCAAATATTTGTCTTCACGCTTGAATGTCATAACTTCTGTCCTGTCTCAGTCACATGTTTGTCTTGTGAGCTCCAGGCAGCTAACACTTAATTGACTTCACATGGTGAAGCGGCTTCACCGCTAGCCCGGTTAGCAGGAGAAGAGAAGATAGTTTCATGCCGAACCAGCCGTTCGGGTAGCCGTTAGCTCGGTAACTTTACCTGTGCGGTGGCGGTGCTGGGGGCTGCTGCCGGTCCGTACTCCATACTTTGAAAGATATCGTGCACCGTCTTGCTTGCGCTACCGGCCATAATAGTCACGGGAAGAGAATCCCTCTCGCGTAGTTTTCGCTTTTTGGTGGCGTCCAGGGGAAAAGTGTGTTTAGAAGCTCGTTATTCGTGCTGGTCCTCTGACACCCGAGGCTCCGACACATGCGCGGTAGCTCGTGAAGCAATTAGGCTCGTTGGAGATGACAGGCATGCGCAGAAGCGATGGCCGCTTTTGATGCCGAATCGCTCCGACGTCATGAACACGCGGGAAACGATAGTCTCACGAGATTAAGGCGCCCGCAGTTTTTGGAACCAGGCGCCGACTGCAAGCCCCGGGGCATGATGGGAAACGCCTGTCCTAAGAGCTGATAGTTTTGACAACAAACAGTTTAGTAGAAAATGCTAATTTCCTGTGTGAGTCTAATATTTAACGCTGGTGGGCTGTTAGTCTCATGTTGTGCAATAAAAGTTCAGTACATACCTTGTTTGTTGATAATAATCATGACAATAATAATAAAGGTTATTTATTTAGCCCTTATAAAAACGAACAATTACCCTACAGTGTCCATTCAGAGGCAGACATAAAAAAAAACATGTCAGTTACACACATATGTCAAAATTTTGTATAAATGTCAAACATCACTTATGTGCACTAGATTCTGTGATACCTCAACAGCAGATACACTACTGTATAGTGTTTTCATATAGGCCTACATACATTATGTTCATACATTAGGCTACATATATTTAGTGGCATTATTTTATATTTTCATACTTATTTGACTCTTTCTTTCCTGACTCTTAGGGAGAAACTGCAGCTGTATAACTTCCCGAGGGATTACTAAATCATTCTGATTCTGATTCTGACTGGAGCGCAACTTTTATTCTCCGCCTCCTGCTGCTGCCGCCTGCTCTCGTCTACTTTCCAGGTGAAGCGCAGTTGATCTCGAACGAGCCTTATGTATCAAACCACTGTGCCGAGGCGTGTTATTTATTGTCTATGTTGTCTTTTTTGATCATCAATTAAATAGTTGAAATGAGATCAAATTTTACATCTAGCTTACTGAACACTCACTATTCAACATCTTTTAAGCTATGGGCTATTTTATGGAGCTAGAACAGTCTCATAATTCACAAATGCACACAGAAATTCATAAATGCACAAAAAAGATTTACAAATGTATTTGGGGATTTGTATATACATGTGACTCAAAACACAAATACATTTTCAATGCACACACAAATATGTTTCATTTCATATGTAAGTAAAAAATATTCACATGTAAAAAACAAGATTCATAAACATATTTCCAATGCACACACAAATCTAAAAAAAAAATCACAAATACATGAATGTTAAAGTATTTGCAATCTTCATCAAATACGCATTTGGGGCTTGTTACATTCATATATGAACTGTTGGACCTGTATTTACAAAGTGCTTTTAATTTGTAAACCTCCCTGCATTTGTGTGTGAAACTTTTGAGACTCCCCTGACGTGACTCCGATCCACAAATGCGTTTTTTCTAAGAGGAGGTTGTCTGTAGCCAATCAGATGTCTCCCTCCTTTACAGCCAATCACGTGAGTGTCTCCCCCAAAAGTCTAAAACACAACCAAAAGTCTAAAACACGGTTCATCTTCCCCAGAATGAGGGAATAAATTACTTCCATAAAATGCTTCTTTATAAAAGAAAAATAGATATTTATATAACTGTACACCTAATCTATACAGCATAAAGACAGGGAGCACAGGAAGAAGGGAAATTATCTCCAGAAATAAGGTCGATTCTGGCTCTAGCACCCATATCCCTCCAACGCAACGCACTCACGTGATTGGCTGTAAAGGAGGGAGACATCTGATTGGCTACAGACAACCTCCTCTTAGAAAAAACGCATTTGTGGATCAGAGTCACGTCAGGGGAGTCTCAAAAGTTTCACACACAAATGCAGGGAGGTTTACAAATTAAAAGCACTTTGTAAATACAGGTCCAACAGTTCATATATGAATGTAACAAGCCCCAAATGCGTATTTGATGAAGATTGCAAATACTTTAACATTCATGTATTTGTGATTTTTTTTTAGATTTGTGTGTGCATTGGAAATATGTTTATGAATCTTGTTTTTTATATGTGAATATTTTTTACTTACATATGAAATGAAACATATTTGTGTGTGCATTGAAAATGTATTTGTGTTTTGAGTCACATGTATATACAAATCCCCAAATACATTTGTAAATCTTTTTTGTGCATTTATGAATTTCTGTGTGCATTTGTGAATTATGAGACTGTTCTAGCTCCATACTATTTAGACTTCTTTTATGATAGATATGATTTATACAAAATGTCAAGCTAAGTATAGAGCTATAGCATACTACAATCAGACGTGCGAAAATAGTGAATCAAATCCCAAACAATCCATGAACCAAAAAATCCACGTCTCGGCTGCACTTCATTGTATTGACCACTAGATGTCCTACTCGAGCACTGTGTCATCGTAGCCCCGAGTAATGTTTTGAATCAAGTGTCGAAGCAAAGCCTACACTACTTGTAATGTTGTACCAGGAAGATATTAAAGAGAAGGGCTACAATGGAGGAGACTCAACTCCACGTCAAACGTAACGTGCTGCGCTAGCTTCCCTCCCACCAAAAAACACTGGCGCGCTGTCAAGTGAACGTGCAGAGCTAAGCTTGACAGACGCGGAGCGAGAGGTTTCCCTCATGCTTACTTCCGGTGTTGTTTTTGGTTCATCGGGCTTCATTGTTTGACTTTCTAAGCAAACAACTTAGCGTTTATATTTTGTGTACGGTATTGGTATAAATTTAAGATACATATTATACGTTTGTTAAAGACGAATTGGGTTTTAGCAGGTGGTTCCGCTCTGTGTTACGTGACACCTGTTTGATTCGCTTTATGAACGTTGTTATTGCTGTTAACAGCTCATTTGATGTTTTCAGTAGCTAAATATGAATTCGGTTTCAAAGTTGACATGATTTACTGACATAACCATTATTCGCTCGAGCGCATTGCAAGATTGTTCATTGTATTGTATCAACGGACCGCCATGGCCGTGTTTCACACGGAAGCATTTTGCCCACGGACCCCCACAAAACGAACGCGTCTGCGCCGTACTCTCGAGGAAGTGCGGAAAAATTGGTGCGCCTTTTTCAGCTGAGTTGGCTCATATCAAAAGCTGGTGATTTCTTGGTCTTATCATTTGCACAACCCGAGGTGAATTGCCCGCAAAGTAGGGAGTAATCATCCGCAATAGGCGACACACATCGCACCTTTGAAAATGCCCCGGAGAAAGGTAAGACAGATGTTTTGCAAGCAGACTCAGCCGTTGGACTGCAGCTCGGATACACAACAACATAACGTCATAGCTAATGTTAGCCCCCAAAAAACCCAACTGTGTGGAAATACATTGGACCGCCTGTGGTGCGAACTGTAACCCTACAAGATGCCGCTAATACGTTGTGAATGTGTGTTGAATATCGACGTTAGTAGAGTCACTCAAACTGAGCTGTCGTTTTGTTGTTGCTAAAAGCTACGCTAGCGAATGTTTGTTGCCGAGTTGCCAGAATGTGTTGTTGTTGTTGATTAAGTGTCGCTACCTCTGGTTGTACTGAGAAGAGCTTTGCAAATGTGGACTTTGCGAATTTTGGTGAGGTGTCCATGTGGAGCGCAAAGAGACGCTGACGTCCGCTAACGTCGATAACGGCAGTTTGAACTGTTGTTGAAATGGAACAGGCTGTTCTTTGAGTGCGGGGATAGAGCGAAACGTACGCACCAAAACAACGCTATGATTGGACGGGACCCGGGAAAGCCACGCGTTGGTTGGCCCGACTCTTTCAGACCCCGCCTCCTCTCTGATGTCATTGGTCGTATGTAAATGAGGCACTCCGCTTCTTCTGAAGTTGTCAAAAGCGTTGAACGTCGAACCTACGCTGTGGTCCATGCTGACATATTTCTCATATTTCAGTTTATTTTACTTGCATATTGTTTGTTACCGTCGCCTGATGCTGTTCAAATGTATTTCTTTTCTATTTTCAATTTAAAACAAGTTATCACCATTATTCTGCACATTATGCTACATTAATTCTCATAAAGCACTCTACACTGGCATATTCAATCGCATAAAGCATGTTTTTATTGGATGTGATTGTATGTAGATTTGTATAGCTTTGATGTTATTGTTTTTATTAATGGTGTCATTTAAAAAGAACATATTTTTACCCAAGAGAAGACATTTGAAAAAAAAAAAAAAAAAAAAAAAAAAAAAAAAAATATATATATATATATATATATATATATATATATATATATATATATATATATATATTATATATATATATATATATATATATATATATATATATATATATATATATGTGTGTGTGTGTGTGTATATATATATATAGCTGTATTTGAGCGATATGTTGTTGTTTTTTTAAATGCAAATGACATGTTATCTATTTCTCGAGTGCCCCTCGCCCAACCCCCACCCAGCGCATTTTGGTCTCTAGTGGGGGTGAGGTGAGCATCACCCATTCATTCCGTGTGGCAGGCAGCTAGGCAGTCTTTTGACAGATCACGCAGTAAACCAAGTTCATGGGACCTTTTGTTTTTTTTTAGTTCACCTGTCTTTACTGATTCGTTAGGCGGTCTCGCAAACGAGTCTCCTAGTCGACTTAATCGACTACGCACTGGAAATTGACGCGCAAGGTGCACTCGGGCGTCGTGGCAAATTGGGGTCGGTACAATAGGGGCAGTCGGCGTTATTGAGGTTACACTCGCAGTGACGCCTATTTGGCCTATTTCGGGTGTTTATTGACAAGTCCATCGTGGGATTGTGGGGGTGGTGCGGTGCCGGAGGAGATGTGTAGGGGAGATCCTCCTCCCCCAGCATGGGATCTTTGTTGAATTACCCGCTGGTAAAACACACACACACACACACACACACATCCACACACAGCATCATCTCTCTGACCGATAAGACGCTATTTCACTGACAGTCGCACGATGTAGTTGAATCACGCGCGGTGTCTTTAAACTGTTATTGTTGTGCTTTCCAGAGGACCGCCGGCAGCAGCTCGGACGGGACGGAGGACTCGGATTTTTCCGCCGACCTCGAGCACGCCGAACCCACCGAGAGCGCGCACAGGCGCAGCAGCGCGCGCCTGACTCGCGCTTCGTTGCGCCTCAGTCGGAGCTCGCAAGGTAAACACTTCCACGTTTTTACTAATGCATCATGGGAAGAGCAAAACCACGAACTCAAACGAAGTTGCGCCCACGCGACAGCAACTGGAAGATGAGAAACGGCGGACTAAGAAACAATATGAGGCCCTTTTGGAGCACAGACAGTAATTACATACAGTACATGTAGTATGAAGGTTAGCATTGTGCTAACGTCCCAGTTGTCAATATAGCTTGGTCGTTCATGTACATGTAGTGTAGTAGTGGCTTGGTCAATGTATGGGTACACTTATATATATACACACAAACACAGTGTATACTCTGTATACTATATATACATACATATACCATACCTCATTAGCATAAGCAGCACTTTTAGTTAGTTTTAATCATGTGTTGACTAGCTTAGCGTAGCATTCTTTAACTTCATTAGCATGACCTTTGACTCTGGTTTCCCTGCTACACTGCAACACAGGTTAAACCTCACATTGTGACTTCACAGTGACGCCCATGGGGTGCTGTTGTATCAACCTTTTACTGGTTTAAGGTGTTACATACCTTCAGAATAACCCCCGTGTAATTACACCAGCGTGTTATCCCATTAAACCTTGACTCTTTGACCTCTTAGCTGACGATGGACCTTGGAAAGTTAGAAGCACTGTTTTCTTGCCATTTTCTTCCTTCTTGGTGTAATAAACCCTGTTCATTAACACAGTTTTGTTTTCTGCAATTTGTCCAGAGTGGATTTTAGTGGGCATGCATATAGTATTTCATACATATTTTATCATACATATATATTGTCAAGACATTTTCAGTGTAATTTAACTTCTATTTCGTTTGAATGAGGAGGGTTGCTTTCATTCAGGGCCCACAGCGAGACCCCACTCACTTCGATGGTTCAGCTGTAGCTATTATATGTGGGCAGCCTTAAAGCATGAATGGGTTGAGACAGCCTGACCTCACCCCCACCATCACAGAAACACAAACACTACCCACACCCCCTTTGTGACCCCTCTCTTCGGTGGCTGCCAGAGGGGATTTACAACAGAGAGATAAAAGGCGACTCTGTTTCTTCTGCTTTTTGTTACTGGGAGAAGTTGGCTATGCTGCGCCAGTCCCCATAGAGGCTTAGGAACAGCACAGAGGCTAGCTATCTCCAAAAACGGCAGACTCCCAGTCTTCCTTTCTGCAGCAGTGTTAATCTCTACATAACCGCTGAGGCCATTCCCAACAAGTGGCTATCTTCTTCTTCCCATTTTTGCCAACAAGTTGCTCAGGTGTAACTAGAATTTGGCAAACGTTTAATGTTGTTCAGCAGATTAAGGTTTATATAAATTAAGGTTTTTGCAGACAGTCATAGTGGAAGATTATTATTTTCATTATCATTTAATCTGCTGATCATTTTCTTGATTTTCCTTTGCTGAGTATTATTTGAGACAAAGAGTAGCAAAATCCCAATCCAGGGAAAACAAACTGGTAATGGTTTAGTAAAAACTATGTATATTTTAGTATATAGTATATAATAATATAGTATGTTTTACGATTAAAGTTTTAGAAGTTGTAGGAGCAAATCCTCATATTTTAAGGAGCTGGAACTAGGGCAAATATCGTACAATATAACATTTTCTCTCAGTGTATTAATCTTTAATCAGCCTGTTGTGGTAATATCTAAAACCATAAAATAATTCACTAAGCATCCCCTCTCTCCTAGATAACTGCAGCTCAATAAGGAGCAGTTCTCCTGCAGCCGCAGGTCCTGATGAAGGCCTGGATTCAGCGGCAGAGTCGGCAGCAGCAGCAGTGGCAGCGTCCGTCTTCTCCTCCGGGCGCAGGATCACACGCAGCCAGCAGGGGGCGACAATCACCACAGCCAAAAAATACCCACTGCGTCAGAGCAGGTCGTCTGGCTCAGATACCGAGGCCATTGGTGAGGCCAGCACTATTTCTGCTACGTCTTTTAAATTACATCTATACATCACTTTAAGGATTGTTTTCAACATTCCTTTTTTTTTATATTATTAAAAGTGGATAGTGTTTGGGGCGTTCATGCACATCTTCTTGACAGCAGGAAAAGAGAAATCATAAGCAAATAATTGTTTTTGTAAGAGAGTAGAAACAGAAGCTTAGAAGAAGAAAGAGGCGATGAAAAGAGTGCGGGGAGAAAAGTTGAGCAGTAAAGTCAGAGAGGAGTGCGTGTGAAAGGAAAGACTAATGAGAGAAGAAGGAGTTTAAAGGAAGCTGGAAGGGAAGAGAAAAGAAGGAACACATGATGAGGAGGAGGAAGAAGAGCGTCTATCTGCGTGTTTCATTCATTCATTGGAACGCCATTCAGCTAATGTCATGAGGCCCGTCTGTGATCACAGCGTGTTCCTGATTACAAAGAAGACAAATGTGTCTCCATGCATATCCTCGACTTGTGTTTAGTCACTGGGATGAATGAATTACCTCGCGGAGAGACCGGGATCTGTTGTCGGAGGTGCTGATCTGCATCCATTTAAGCAGACATATAAATGTGCCTCAGAATCCTTGGCTGTACAGTTTTATCAGCAAGCGCCTTAACATTGAGTCATATTGTGAAACAGCATTAAGAGTGATGTCATGATACACCGTGATACATCATTTACAAATTTGATTTTCAACATGTCTGTGTCGCACAAACCTAGTTTGTTTGTTTGCACAGCACAAAATGGAAAGATGAAATGTGAAAGGTCAAAGCAAGATCTGAACTAATTTAAACAAAAAAAAAATGGTCATACAGCAGCATCAGATGTGCAGGTGAAGCCAAAATGCAGAGAGGTTTATGACTATCCTTTACATATGATGTTTACGTGTGTTTCTGAATAAGTGAATGTTGACATGAGAAGTCCATTTACCATGTTGCCAAATTAGAAACATCATGGGGGCTGAAATTGACCCCTGTAGAACACCAGATTTAATTTAACAAGAGCTAATTATTTGGTAGGTTACAAATTGAGCTGGGCCATGAAGTTACCTGGAGTGATTCTAGGGGGTTCCTTTATAAAGCGTTGTGAGTCCTGAAACCCGGAAACAAGTTAGGATTTTTTCACTTCCTGTTCCCTCGTCTTGAAATCTCTGGGGTTTTCTGGAATGTGTTTTTGGTTAGATGCCTGAAATAAGGTCAGTGGTTAACACAAGCTTCAGAGATGTTAAGGTTTTGTTCTACGACATAAAATCTGCCGTGAATTTTGAAGTTCTTTAAAAGGCGGTTGCTAACAAGTGGCTCAATGAGACTGCAAAACATCATCACGTTGACTCATCAGACTTTACAGATTCACTTATATGCGTAACGTTAGCTTTTTACTTCTGGCGATTGCATTCATGCTTCAAAAGACCAAAAACTGATTAGTTATTGGGATGACAATATTTAGCAAAAACTGGGTTAGTCATAGGTGCGTCTTTGTGTCTTTGTTTGCTTGACTACCTGCAGGGATTCTGTGGAAAGACTTTTAATGCATGTGGTATTAGGAAAGATCGTAACGCAATGTTAAAGACATATTTTCAGCGTTTGCAGAGGTTAAAGATCTCAGAGTTAAAAGAAATTGCCCGACATCTTTGAGAAACCACTATGACTGGAAAACTGGGACTGTACTGAACACTGGTCTTCTGCTGCAGTAACATCAGTCATTGCTATTGGATTTCTCTGCTGGCAGCCACTGCTGGACAGAGTTGACTGCATCTGTGTGTGGTCACAGTTACAGCCTACAGAGGATTCAGAGATAGTGGCAATAGTAATGGAAACATTATACTATATACTGATTTTGTAGTGTGCTGTACTGCTACCTACGCTAGTTGTATTTAGTCCACCACTTGCTACGCTGCATGAAACCCATTATATTATTGAACTGTCTGTGTTGTTTGTGCTGGGAAAGGATACAGTGGGGGATAGTTTGGGTGTTTGGAAGTGTGGTTGCATGAAATATAGTGAATATAGCGTACATTTAAGCTGATAATTAAGTTTTCTCGAAGGTGTTTAAATTGATTTGTCCCATGCTGGTACTACTGCTTCTCCATACTGCACTCTACTGCAGAAAATAAAAAACATATCAAAAGCATATCACTCAACCCCTCTCTAAAATATCTGAACTATCTCGTTGTTAATTTATGTAAACATGAAATGGGTGCCCTTTTGACTTGCCATTTTCAGTTCAAATCCACTGATTTATACAGAGGTTGTAAGGTCATTCCCAGTGTCTGCTGTCATTCCCACTCATTCCCTTTGTCCTTGGGTCAGCAGACCTGAAGCAGGGGGCGGACCGGGACGAGACCCCTCCTCGGACCCCGACAGGCAACGCACCGTCCTCGGAGTCAGACATCGATGTCTCCAGCCCCGGCAACGACCTGGTGTCTTCTAGCAACGACATTGTCGTTTCACAAGAGGAGGACGAGAGATTGGCCAAAGAGCTGTCACTCAAAGAGGCCGCCGCCCACGACCTTTCCCACCGGCCCAAACGACGGCGCTTCCACGAGAGCTACAACTTCAACATGAAGTGTCCCACACCTGGGTGCAACTCATTGGGTGAGGGCACAAAGACGGCAGTATTGTCATTGGACCAGATGTTCTGCTCCTCTGCACAAATCCTTAGCTCTCCCTCTCGTTTCTCCTTCTCTTCTTCCTCACAGGTCATCTAACAGGGAGGCATGAGAGACATTTCTCCATATCGGGATGCCCTCTCTACCACAACCTCTCTGCCGATGAATGCAAGGTACGCACACAAACACACAAAGACATGTCAGCGGGGATTCCAGGGTAAGAAGTGAGTGTGAGACCATGGCACTGAATCCTATTTTAAAACTGAAACACTCCTACTGGAAGCTCTGACCATTTTATGTGTTGTTTTACTTTTTCCCCATTTATTTTTTTATGTGTTTTTCGAACAAATTCTGCAACATCGTTGACGCAATATGTAAAAAAAGACAAAAAACTACTTTGACGCTTTTATGATATTACTCATCAGTCAAACCAAGTTTCCACTGTGGGAATATTTCAGCCATCACACTGTGACCAAGTGTCCAGAGTCGTTGGTGGTAGACACAGTGTTGATGTTTTGTTAGGGCAAGGCATCGACGCGCGACAAACAGGCTGAGGAAAGGACGCTGTCACACCGCCAGGACGAGAACAGACACTCCACGAGAAACCAGGTAACACACTAGCACACACATAGAGATGTAAACGGCAAGGGCATCAGACAAGCGTGACACGTGGTGACACACGTTCACAACTCAAACAGAGAGATACATGTACACATATATACTGTCTGTCTGTAAGAGCACCGGGCATCACGAACATTTACTCTTTTTATCAACCGATCTGAGCAAGTGAATCCAGGTGAAAGCTCCTTCCTCAGTAACACCTGTCTGATTCACTTCATGAGCGGACGGTGTGTTTGTGTGTTCCCTCACGCTGCTGCATTACTCTTAAAGCAGGAATACCTCAGGTCAGAGATCTCACTGTGACTCCTCAGTGTAGCAGGGTTAGAGGCAAAGTAATGAAGGGCTGCTGTTGGTTGGTCTGATGTAAGGAGATTTGTTTATTTTGGGTCGGACTAAAAGGTTGTGCTTTTTATTTGTTGTCCCTGAACCCTAAAACAGAATAAAATTGCATAACTTATTCAATTTAAAATTTGCAGGGTAAAAGTAATGCCACAATGGGAAGCTGCAAGCTATACTTATATATACTTAATAAGTCAGGAGAAAAGAAAAGATGACATATATGAATAACAGAGGACTGAGGAGGATTGTCTCTAAAGCATTAACATATTCAACACATGATTTTTCCAGCTCAGGATAATAAAATCATTTAAAATGTGACTTCTGAAGGATGTTTGGTTTCTGGTCCAAAACATAATGAGTGTATTCGTGTATTTTTTGTTATGCACAGCTCGTTAGACAATTTAGTGAAATATGAGATGATAGATTGTTGATGATAGATTTTCATATAGAAAATCAGTTTAAAAACAAACAAACACATTTATTACTAGAGATGTAGGTACATATACAGTATCCAAAAGTAAAAAATACCTCCATGTTTAATATATTCAAGAAAAACAAAACAACGCAAACAACAAGAAGAAAATAATACAGTTTTAAAAATGTAAATAAAACATAAAAATTAATAAAAAAGTAAAGTGAATTCAATACTATGTCTCAGTCTGATCTGGTCAAGGTAAGTTTACTAGAGCAAAGCTGTTTTGAAGATTCTTACAAATGTAACGTTATTCAAATCAAACACAGCTCTTTGGCTTATTTTGTACATGAGATCTACCATATAGATTTAAAATGATCCAGACAGATTTATTTCATTATAACTGGTTCAGGAGTGGTACCAGGAGTGGTACTTTTTGAGAAGCACATACTCACAGAGTTTGTGACATTGAACTTGTGATGGTTTTAGCCATGCTGTAATATGACCTATTTTTGTCAGCAGGTTTCTGAATGTGCAACCATGACTATAGATCACTGTATCATCAACAAATGGTTGGATCTCTGCAGACAGAAAGCAAATGATTTATAAACAGCCTGCATAAAAGTGGCACGAGTATAGATCCCTGTGGGATGCCAGTATAGGTGTTAAAAATGGCAGATTTACAATTATCAACCTTCACAATGTGTTCATTTTCCATTACACTTAGCAGTGTTAAGTTATCAACACTTGTATTACTGGGAATTGATATAATGCAGCAACTTATTTTTTTTGTCAGGCCCCGTCAGACCGCCAGCTGCGCTACAAGGAGAAGGTGACGGAGTTGAGGAGGAAAAGGAATTCTAGCCTCAATAAGGAGGAGAAGGACAAATACATGGTAAGTGGGTGGCAAATGAATGCATGTGCAATACTTCATCATATACCTCCACATCCTTTCCCAGACCTTCACACGATGTGTGTGTTCGCCCAGAATTATAGTTTTATAGTTTTTTACTGTTTACTTATTTATCATATCTTTACTGTTGCTTACTTATCTGTTTTTGTTCCATTTTCCCTCTTGTTTTTGTAATGCTGTACATCTTCCTGCCATGGGACTAATAAAGATTCTATGTTTTGAAAGTCTTTCTCTTCCCTCCACGTACAGGATCACCGTCAGAGCCACGGAGCGAGCAGGGAGCCGCTGCTGGAGAACATCACCAGCGACTACGACCTCGAGCTGTTCAGGAAAGCGCAGGCACGTGCCTCGGAGGACCTTGTAAGAGAGAAAACTCATCATCACCTCCCCCCCTTACTCTTTCCTCTTTCCCCATTGTTTTTTTGTCCTCCCCCCCTCCCCTTTTCTCCATTATTCCTGTTCTTCTCTGTTTCAGTCAGCAAACTCTCCTCTGCAGCCACAGGAGGAGTCTGACATATTTTTGGTAGTTTGGACAATCACTTCTTGTTATTCTGTGTCTTCTTTCTTCTGCTCTGTTATTTTGTGACCCATTCAGATGACGAGGCATTGTTATTTTCCACCAGGCTTACTTTAAACAGTCACACAGGTGGTTTTGTATGATTTAGTTAGTAAACTACACTACACTACTTTATTGACACTTTATTTTTCAAAGCCATCATTGCACAGTAATGCAGCTCCCCTTAAATTATCTAAATTCAGTTTCAGAGAATTTGAAAATTGTACATGTAAACTTGTACATTAGTATCAGACCTTCATGTAATGCTTTTTCCTATTTATTCCTCCTTCAAACTATCTCTTTGCACCCTGTTCTATCTTTTTTTATGGCTGGTTGCCTCCACTGAGGTTTTCCCATTATGATCTTTGGTTCACTTGATCCTCTTCCCTGAATAATTGCAATCTTTTCCTCTTTCTCCTCTCTCCCCTCTGCCTGCTCGTCTGCCCTCTCTTCTTGTCCTCTTCCTCTTTTCACTTTTACCTCCTTCCCCCATCACCCTCTCCCTCATTCTCCCGGCCCGTACAGGAGAAGCTTCGTCTGGCCGGCCAGGTGTCAGAGGGCAGCAACATGATAAAGACCATCGTGTTTGGCCGCTACGAGCTGGACACGTGGTACCATTCTCCCTACCCGGAGGAGTACGCCCGCCTCGGGAGGCTCTACATGTGCGAGTTCTGCCTTAAGTATATGAAGAGCCAGACCATTCTGCGCAGGCACATGGTGAGGCAGCTTTTCCTATGAGGCCCCTGCAGGTCTTTAGCCTTAATCCAACACCAGTTGCCACTATGACAGTTGTATAAATCTTAGATTTTGTGAGATTATTTACTACTACATATTTGTTTCCATTCTGGCGGCTACAGAGCTGTGTTTGTGTTGTTATCTCTGATAAATGTATTAACGCTCCGCCAACAAAGTGTAGATTTGCTGCACAATTACTGTGATCAGAGGATACCGATATTTACGTGCACCAGAAGGGCTATCTATTACAAAGTTTCACCACCACCTACTGGCCTGGAAGGCATACTGCAGCGCGTTAGGCTAGTTTTTGCGGATCCATGTCGTCCGAATACGAATCTTTTTAAAACGCAAAGCAAAACCGTTGCAGTGTTTAGCAAGGCCGTTGTCGTGTAAACGTAGCCTTAGGGTTAGGGCTGGGGTGGAAAAAAATAGATTTTCTGATTCCAGAATTCCGAATCCAGAGGTTGATCTTTTAAAAAATGACTTTTCCAGCGGATGTGTGAAGCTCTAAACCGACTTAGAGAACCTCAGTTGAATCAACACATACACCACTGAAGGCACCGCCAAGCAGCCGCGCCAGATTCTTTTTAGTCGGATCTTTCCTTTGTTGATAGTAAAAGACAACTAAAACGATTGACTAGAGCCGTGACACTGTTTCTGTTATAAACTTGGTCAACTTTTCAAGTAAAGGCGTGCCTTCTCATCCACCTCAAGGTGTAACTAAGTCTTGGTAGCTTGAGCACTTGGTGTGGAAGTCAGAATGCACACAGACTATTCTCAGTGTGGTACAGTGCATGTCCCTTTTCTTCATGAGGAAATATACCAAAAGAATATCAAAATAAAAGAAAAAAGAGGGAATGACAGCATTACACAATAACTTTTGAATAAAAGTGGAGGATGACTAAGTGCTGAGAGGGAGAGATAACTGTGAGGGAGGTTCTTTGAAGGTCCAACCGTATTTATATTGAGGGAAATAAGCAAGTTTCTATTTCAAAATGCATTTTTCTCTTTCAGTATTTCCAGTTTGCTTGTTCTCTCAGCCATCCCACATTTCCATTCTTCCAGCTGGGGTTAGAGAGCTGGGTTTAATCTCAGCTGAGATGTCTGATCAATAACCAAAAAGATGAATGCTTCCAGTTTGTGACCTTGAAGCATCAAAGTGAAAATGGGCACAAAATGAGTCTGGGCCTTCGTTCTGACTCTAACCTTACTATCTCAATGCCTGAGGCCATCCATAATGTTATTCCTAGACCATGCAGACTGTATTGAGATAGACGGTAGAACTCATGAAGCAGTTCACACTATATTGTATATTCTTGTGATAGAAGAGAAAAGATTTTACCGGAGCAGGGGCTCTGCTGAACTTACTGTAACAAACGAACAACAAATACACAGTCGACTGAAGTAGTAATGTGGCAAATCTATACAATGAGAATTTAAATTTCTAACGTCAATAAGAGCAGTCCACTGGAATTAAAAACTTGTGTGCTTGTAGGGCAAAATATTCTGATCAGCATGTGGAGCGACATATAAAAAGAAATCTGTAGTTTATAGTAAATAAAAAACACTAATATGCACCTTCCGTCCTCATTTGCCATTCCGTTGGTTCAGCAGTAACGCCCGAGTCTTGCTTGATTTGATTGGCTGCCTGGGCCAAGTGTCATATTGACAAATGAACACAAACCCTAACATATGGGAAAATAGTTTTGCAGGTGACACATCTCAGTGTGATCAGCCTCTAACAAGGTTTAAAGGGACACTCCACTGATGTTACACTTAAAGGTATGTTAAAAATAAGGGTGTTTTATCAAGCAGGGGGGATCCAGTGTTTATTGGTTTGTAGTTTGAATCTCTCTGCCTCTGTTCCTCTGGTTTTGACCATTCTTCTCTTTTGTCTCAGTCCCTCATCTTGCTTTGGACACAGCCTAGAGATGTGAATTGAATCTTTTAAATCCAGAATGACTACGTGTGAAACTAAAAGGGAACTTGCGAACGTGACTATGAACTAACGCTGCGCTGCCTGCTGTCATCTCTGTTGCATAAAGGCCAAGTGTGTGTGGAAGCACCCTCCGGGTGACGAGATCTACAGGAAGGGCAACATCTCTGTCTTCGAGGTGGACGGCAAGAAGAACAAGGTAAGGGATCATTAGGCCTCATGCAAGAGCATTTTAAACTCCCATCATCATCTCTTTTTCCCTCGAGGTTTCCTCGAGCGAGTCACACTCAGAAATGACCCGTTTCTGCTTGATGAATGCCACCTGTTCATGGGAAAGTGTGCGTTTGTCATGTAGCCATGTCCCTGCTCTTATGAGGGGACTATAAACAATGAGATACCGATGCAGATCGTTGCTAAAGCAAAGCGGTTGATGAATTAGACGGGAGACAATCAAGAAAGGGACGACAATTATGGAGATGGATGAGATGGAAGGAGATTTCCCTGAACAGAGATTTGCATGAGGCAGCTGTCGGGAGTGGGAAAACTTTCCCAACAAATGCTGAACTTTTTGGGCCAAAGTGAGAAACTGGCGAGCCATGATGATATTATGAAGGGAACACAGGAGCTGCTGGTCCACGGCTGCCTTATAGCTAGTGAAACACGATCTGTCGGTGTGAGATTAGCCAGCTGTGTTTCCTGTAAACGTTGAGAAATGATTTCCACCTACGGTGCTCTTCCTTCCAGATTTACTGTCAGAACTTGTGTCTGCTGGCGAAGCTCTTCCTGGACCACAAGACTCTGTATTACGACGTCGAGCCTTTCCTCTTCTACGTCATGACCGAGGCCGACAACACGGGCTGCCATCTAGTCGGATACTTCTCAAAGGTAACCTGGGGGCGGCGACGGTCCTCTGGCCTTTCAGATGGATTACTTGATTTGCCATGCTATATATCCTCTGCCTGCGTAAATATCAGCTCAAAATATCAGTAACCTCAAATGCCAAAATATTAGTACTCAGGGCTTAAAGTATTCACCGTGCCAGATCTCTGGCATGAAAGAAAAAAAAGAAAAATAAATACAGGTGGGAATTAGTTGTGGCTGCAGTTCATCATGTTTGAGTCAATGAGGTTCACCGACAAATGGTATGCAGGTAAGGTAGCTCTCCCTCCCACCCTAACCAATGTTGCTAGCCAATCAGAAGCAGAGAAGGGCGGGTCTCAGTAACACTGGAACTGTGGGATCCAGGACGTCGTGTTAGCATGTTGTGCTAATAGTTGACAAAGGACAAATGGCGCTGGGCACGGGGAGAAGAGGAGCCGGCTCAGGAGGCCCTGAGTCCTGATGTCCAGGCAGAAAAGCCCGCTCCAGTGAAACCATGTTGACCGGTTTATTCTCCCTCTGCAGGAGAAGAACTCCTTCCTGAACTACAACGTGTCCTGCATCCTCACCATGCCACAGTACATGAGGCAGGGCTACGGCAAGATGCTCATAGACTTCAGTGAGTGGAGACGCCCTGTGTGTGTGTGTGTGTGTGTGTGTCCAGATTTAGGGAGGCCGTCTCAAGCACTCGCCCCTCCGAGGGAACGCCTGCACACTCTTGTTTTTGGATATTAGAGCCATCATTTTTTTCTGTATCTGTATCCTATCAAACGTTCTCAGTGGGTGAAGGAGATGCTTCAGATGCTTTACAATAAGCTGGGTCTGATCTGCCCTTTAAGGTTACCTGCTGTCCAAGGTGGAGGAGAAGGTGGGTTCACCTGAGCGCCCCCTGTCTGACCTGGGCCTCATCAGCTACCGGAGTTACTGGAAGGAGGTGCTGCTGCGCTACCTGAACAACTTCCAGGGCAAAGAGATCTCCATCAAAGGTGAGAGCTGCGTCACACTCTCCAAACATGTTGGCGAGGGATTGAATTTACTTGATTGTTTGCATTTTTTTAACATATATTGTTAAATAGGTGCAAGATGTGATCTAAAAAGGGTTAAAAGACATTTTTCATATCAACTTTAAATTACGCACTTAAAATTAAAAAAACACTGCCATAAAAAATGCTATGAATATTATTGTATTCAGTCCTCATCATCAATGCCAAACATTAATTCATTTTCAGAATTGTAACCCTGTTAATTCAATTTCTAGATGGAGTCAGCACTAAGCTTGCCAAAGTGTGAGTGAACTGCTGATGTCAGCATGCTAACATGCTCTCAGCTGTAATAGCGATGACTTAGTCGAGCGTGTTAGCATGCTAACATTAATAGAATCATATGAATTGATGAATTACTGATCATTCCAATCCCAGCTGACACAACGCCGGCTTGGTTCCAGATGACTTCTTGCACAAATGACGTATTCAAAGCAATTCACAAATCGTTTTTGCCACATTTTTCAATCAGACCGTGTTCGTGGCAGGAGTCGTAATAGTTCAGTGATAACACCCTGTTCCCTCCCGTCCAAACCTCTTTTTGTCCTCTCCTTTTTTTCATTATTTCTGCATGCTATTTTGAATTTGGGAAGGTCTTTTCAACTCAGCACAAATAACTCTCCCCAGTCATTCAGGTCTACATTAAGAAAACATCCTCTCTGTGCCGCGGCGATGCGACCGCTCGGCCTCCGCGCCCGAGGGCATCTGACAACATTGTACCAAGTGTGTTGTGTCATTATCCAGGAGCCTTTTGATTAGCTCCAACTCCACCGCAGTGTTTGCACGGCTCACCAAGAGCTCTGAATGTGGTCGTCCTTTAGCCAAAGTTTTTCCGTTGCTTAGAAACGGTTTATCATGAGCAAAACAAAACTCTCAATGTGATTTGTGATTTTTTTTTTTAAATCCCAGCTCAAAGGGAAGCAACCAGTGTTTACAATACAATAACTAAGGCAGTTTATGAAGACAAAAAGTCAAGCAACATGAGGGAGACAGCAACTCTGGATCTGCAGGCTGAGAGAGTGTGGGGAGGAGAAGGAGCTTTTCAGCTTTCCCACCCGAGGCCTGTACTACTCCCAAACATGGATCAGTCTACGGCAGCGGAGCGGCATATTAAGCGTACGAGGAGCGAACCATAATCTAACAGAAATACGAACAAGTTAAACATATAATACAGGCAAAAGGCAACAGTTTCATCTGCCAAATGCAGGAAGGACAGCTGGCAAAAACTCGCCGACTGTGTGAATGCGGAAGTCGTATTAATAGTATTAGTAGTAGTATAACGACTGCCCGATCATAAGGACACTAGTGGATCTGACTGATTAAATCAACATGTTAACTACACTGATAGCTTAGAGGTAGCGTTACCGCTCCATGTACCGAGGCTCTCTGCAGCGTTCCCGGGTTCGAATCCACTCTGCGTCCGTCTTTTAGATCATGTCGTCGCTCTCTCTCGTCCCTTTAACTCTCACGATGTCCTTCAGCAATAAAAGGCCAAAAATATAACTTTAAAATAATTTGTTGCTTGGATGTATTCTTATAACGTGGTGTTGGACAATATCAGCCTAATTCTTTCAGCTGCAATCCCGGCGGTGTAAAACGGACTTGGGAGCAAATCAAATAGATATAAAAACATAATTCAAAGTGGTCAGTAGGCTGTACGCTGACACAGAAAAGTCATTCCTGACTTTCATACCTGACAGCTGATTGGTCAGTCGGCGGTGTGTTTCTCCACGTTGATCTCTTATCAGGAACATAACCTGCTCCGGAGCAGGTTAGCTCTGCAGTGTTAGTTACCATGGCGATCTACCCCGGTAAGAAGTGAACCAGCGCCGTAGGACGGAAAACCCAGAGTTAACTCTGAAGTTACCTCACTAAGCCTGCTTCGTAGTACAGGCCTCTGGTGCCGCTCAATTAGGGAATCAGCCAGTCTACCTGCAAGACGGGACAAACATGCACACCAATACAACTCCCCACAACACATAACAGTTCACATTAACTGACCTTAATAACTCAAGAAGTTGTCATCGGTGAAAACAATACTCATTTTTGCATAAAGCATATAAAACTTTCAGAAGGTCAAACTGGTGTGTAATTTTGATTGCAATTTCATTATTTTACTGCCCAGTGCTTTTTTATTGGCACCCCATGCTAGTTTTTAGCCATGCTAAAGGCTAAAGGCTAATGGCGATCTCATTGGAGTTGGTTGGTCAGTCGACCTAACCAGAAGTGAAAGAATAGTTTCCTGGTTTTACTCCTCATTTGTTCTCTATTTGCATTTGAGATGCATCACTTAAAATTTTCTTGGTCAAATACCAAGTGACAATAACCTCCAAAGTCGGATTTTTGCCAATTCTGTTTTCTTTCCTGGCCAAGAATTACAAATGACGGCACACGCAAAAACCTAAATTTTTTTATTTTGTATGTTTGCTGTTAGCATGGCTGCAGACAGAATTTAAGTTCCCCTGGTAAGCAGTGATGATTTGTACATGCCTAGGACTTTTATTGTGAAAGGTAAGAACAGGAGGAGCAGTTGCCTTTGTCAATGCGAAGGCAATAAACCTATTTTCCCCGATTAATAAATAAATGCAACATACTTTGTGATGTTGGTGTATTCACATTAAATATATATCTATCTCAACAGACAGACACACTACAACATAGCGAGTACCGGTAGTGGACACGTATGGTACGTGTCCACAGGCAGCGGTGTTTCCCCGCGTCCCATTCATTGTGAAAATTCATGTGAAAAGCCGTGCAATGCATTCTGGTAGCGTTGCGGCGAATGACGAGAGACAGCGCGCGAGTTGGCCGCTCCTCATTTGCATAAAGTTGAAGTTGAATGTACTTTATGCTAATCAGAGGCGCCGGGCTCGACTCGCCGCCTCGGGAACGCTCGCGAAAAATCTTCTAAACTGAATGTTGTTGATCTGAAATAAAGACAGATTCAGCAACTGCATAGCTTATTTCTCGCTTAAAATGTTTTCAGAAACACATTTCGGTGAACTATTTTCGTAAAATAAGAGAAGGTTTCCAAACGAGCCGCCATGTTGGTCTGCGTGAACTCCGGAGCAGACAGGACAGCTGTGAAAGCGTTCGTCCAATCAGGTGCAGCCATGAAGTGGTTGTAGCAAGGAGAGCGCCCACCAAGCATGCAATACTGGGAAGCGGCGTGTCCACTCGTGTTTAAAATCGCCCCTGTGGACACGTAGCATCAGTCTTCTGGATCCCATCCCTCTCTGACTTCCTGTTGTCCCACGCTTGTGTTCACAGAGATCAGCCAGGAGACGGCAGTGAACCCGGTGGATATCGTCAGCACACTGCAGTCCCTCCAGATGCTCAAGTACTGGAAGGGAAAGCACCTGGTTTTAAAGAGACAGGTAGGAAACCAAACGTTGGCCCAGCTGGAAGCTGATTGGTTAGTTTTCAAAATCCCATTACCAGCATACTTGGTACACACACAGCTTCATTCACAGCTCTACATGGGCACCTTTTTTCTTCTTTTCAGGACCTCATCGACGACTGGAAGGCCAAGGAGACCAAACGCGGCAATGGCAAGACCATTGACCCCAAAGCCTTAAAATGGACACCGCCTAAAGGGACGTAGAGGAGCTTCTTTTCACACTCCAAAGCCAGAAACCACACACTCACAGGCAGATCCTCCACCTCACACTGGCATGCTCACAGACCTCCGAGCCCCGATCCCTCACACGCTCACCTCTTGTCCAAAACGCTCGCGGCAGCTACACCACAGTCCGCCACTCTGGGTTCAGCAGTCACTGTCGGGGGGGGGGGATTTCACTCCAGTGCAACAAATGTAACGTAAGCTCGCCGATTCGGTTCCCCGTCTTGAGGATTCTCTCGGATGTTACACAAAATTCCAAGAGAATGAGGCGAATGTGCATGAATCTTCACCGAATGCATGAACGAACGGTCAGAAATGTATTCAGCACTGGAGAAAATTGGCCCCGAGCCGTGGTTGAGTTGTCATCGAGGGATCATTTGTAATAAACACCTAAACATGTTCACGCACGATAAGAAGTCGACATTATCACTGATACTGCTTTCGTGCCCGTGTCTTCATCATTCATTGTTAGATCTTCTATTTTTGGTTCCCACTCAGCTTGTAGTCCAGTGTGACTAAACAGCGTCTGTAATGCGGAGTAATGAGCCACGCTGCAGCCGGCCATGTCCGTCTACGTAAGTTCCCCCGCTGATGTCTCCCCGACCTCATTAGTTCTCCCAACAGTGGAAGTAATCGTGGGTCGTTAGTACACCTCCTCCCAGACACTCGATTAGCACGGCGCGCCAGGCACACCCGCTAATCCAATCTGCGGCAGGCGGGTATTGAACCTGTGCTGCTTTTCATTCCGTCCTCGAGGCGGTGGACACAACGCAGGCCGGCAGACACAGACCAGCTGGCTGTGATTAAACAGGTCACGACCCGGACATGCACGAAGTCTCGACTAGGAGCCCTGAAACTGAAGCAACCATTCAGGTCACATGACTCGAGAGTTCCCAAACAGACTTCTTGCTTTGAGGGTCAGTAAACGAAGTTAGAGCAATTAATACGGAAGCCCTGAGAGGCAAGAAAAATTATTCTGCTGATTTATTTGGAAAAATCCGATCTAAATAGTTTTCTCGTCTGTGTTTATGACCTAAGAGCAGGAGGGGAAAACGTTTTTATGAGTTATTTTTTCAACTGTAAAAACAGGTGGTTTATTTAGTTATTTTTTAATGCATGTTTTTCTATCATGGAGAAATTAGAACTCATCTGGACTACAAACTACAAATGCCTTTATTCCGGGTTAGAATACCGGGAAGTGGTGAACTTCCACCTCTTGTGGCCCAAATTAGTATTACAACAACAAACACTTTTAGGGGCTTAGAAAGAATATCATTTTCTTCGGACAAACACAGGAGAGAAAACATTTTAGATCAGACTTAGACATCTTTCTTGCCTCTTGGGACTTCCATAAAATATTATTTTCCCTCGTCGTTGCCCATATCGTGGTATGAAATGGTGAGAATGATTGGACTTTAGCTGCAGAGTGATGCCTCTCCCACTACAATCCGACAGATCGGAGTGTACAAACATATTCCTGACACTAACGGCGACTACTGAACCCAGAGCCAATCAGCATCTCTCACGTAACCAACACACCCGATGTCACAGTAGTCAGCCGGTTAGTCAGGAAGCTATAGCTGCCATTGGCTGTCCCCGGGACGGGACCACACCCCCTCCTCTGAACCTTTAATCTTAGCGACGGCTGTGTTGTTTTACGATGTCTACGGTTATATAGTGAGCAGTAAAGGTACGCGGGGAATCTCAGCCGCCCTCCGCGTTGGCGTTCCCCAACATGTCGCTGTCCTTCCTGTGTCCGTTGTGGTGGTTTTTGTCAAAGTTCTCAATGATATTTTATACTTTTTCTACCTCTAAGGTTTACCACTGTATAAAAGCGGCCATTTTCTTTTGCTTCTTTTTTTTACCCTCTGTGTTAACATGTGAAACTATATAGCTGTGTTCAGCGAGCAAGTTTTTTATTTTACTAGATTTTAAAAAAAATGGTATGCTATTTATATTCTTAAATCAAATATGCTAACTGTGTAGAACGTCAAAAGAGAACGTGTGGTAGGGGAATGTCTCTATAGAACCGTCTGCCTTGTGAATATGAATATTTATCTCAAAAATTGTATGTAGGTTTGATTATATGTAAAAGCTTTTGAAAGGTAGAGGAGGGAGAATCCAAGGCCCCCCCAGCAAAGACGCCGGCAGAAGTCACTTACATTTCAGAGCTTCCTCACATGTGACGTGTGATCGAATCACAACACGTCACTTTTTAGGGCATTGCCGTTATTTTACCGCCACAATTGCTGCAGTTAGGAAAACATGAGCACAGTCTGTTTGTGTGAGGCCAATATGGTCGGCAGCATTTTGTTTTATTTTCTTTGCTCTTTCCAGCCCACTGTGTGTGATTAAAACCTTTTATTTGTAGAGAAACTTCCTATTTATTGGTTTGGATCAACACGTTGTTGTGCAAGCAGCTTTCTTGAAGGAGTAGTTTCACCACTTTGGGAAGTATTTAATGTTGCCTTTTGTGCCGAGAGTGAGCTGTGAAGGTTGATACCGCTCTCGTGCCCGTATGCTCAATATGAAGCCAGTTAGCTTAGCTTAGCATAAAGACTAAAACACGGGGATTGCTAAGCTCATGCTAAGCTAACAGGCTGTTGGTGGTAACGTCATATCATCATCGTATGTAATACAAATATAAACTGTGTCCCGAAGGCCAAACCGAGTGGTGTTTGAGACACTTTTGCCGCTCCCGTCGCCTAGCAACCAGCTGCGGTTGACAAGAAACCGCAAAGAAGAGGTAGCTAACGTTATGTGAATTAATTGGCGCCAGAGTTCACTTTTTCCTTATTTTATATTCTGATGGATTGATATTCTTCACCACCGGTGGCATCGGCTTGTATTCTTCTGCAAATTTCCCAAATAGGTTGAACTATTCCTTTAAACTTTGTTTATAAGCTCAGACAGCAGTTGGCTGTGAAATTGGAGGTGTGTAGCCAAAAATGTCGGATTGAATCATCTTTTCTTTTTTTCCCAGAATGTTTTTTTTCTTTTTATAGCTTTTGTGTCACAATTTCATATCGGGAGGATGCTTCCCTTCACACGCTGACTTCCACCTGTCGCCCTCTCGTAGCTGCCTTTGAACTCTATCCGGTTGAAGATGTATTTTTTGTGTCTTGTTTGTTTTTTTTTTGTTTTTTTACACTGATGTTTTCTTTCTGCTGTCTGTGGATTTATTTATGTATTTTCTTGAATTCTGTGGTGGTGTTGCATGAGGGGGGGTCAGGCGTCACCGACCGGAAGACTTCAAATCAACACAAACTGGCGGCGCATTTCAAGGGACTCCATTCATCCTTTTAGCGCCTGTTCTCAATGAACCTCTCTGGCCACTGAAACTACTCATGACTGTTGTGGCTGAAGGGTTTTCTTGCCAATGATCTTAAGTGCATTTACAGCAAAGTGCACTTTCAAAGGAAAAACCCACCCTAAACCCACCTGGATGACGACTGGGTCGATTCTGTTCTTCTTTTTGGTCTTGGTCCCTCAGAATAATATTTAACATACAATCCATCATAAGCAGAGACGGTAGCAAGAAAGGGACCTGAATGTATCCATTAAACCATAAATTACAACACTACAACAATTAATCACATTTAACCGTGAAAGTTTGCCCTTAAAGCTGAGGCTCTTTTTTTCCCCTTGGAACCTGTCAGTCCGTGTTCCTCCGTGCCGGTGGCAGCTATAGACTTCGGAGCTGGTTGTCAACACATCTGAACACATAGATAGAGCACCCAGAGGCGTTCCGTCACCTTCCACAGGCCACCAGTGAGCTGTTGTACTCGTGGTACTCGAACGCACCCTGCTACCAATTTAAACTACGCACTCGACAGTCGCGTGGCATGGAAATGTAGCTCAGTTGTGCTTTTGTACTCGCTTCTCCCCCTCCCCTCCTCAATAAATGCAAATGGTGAAACAAAGGCTGAGTTTGGTCATGTGTGTTTGCCGTTTCCCCTGGCAACGGTATAAGTGGGTGAAGGAATGTTCGGACCCGGCCGGTTTATAGTCAACAAGCAATGTATGGTCGTGTCATTCTGCCTCTCCTTGATGTGTCGACTATGAGAAGACCTCCACTCCAACTCCTGAACGGCTTCAAACGCCTCAATTCAAATCTTGCCTTTTCTTCTGTAAAGTGATGATATCACAAAGTCATACATTTGCATAACATCCGCCCGACTACTAGTTAGTCCCGCCCTCAAACAAAGCTAGTAAAGTTGGATCTGAGCGTGGAGATACATGTTGAGAAGACAAGCGTAAACGTCCTTCGTCTTCTAGAGTTTTATCACTCTTCCTCAGCACAAGAACTCCTGTTATCTGGTTATGGTAAGGGGGCGGTACATTTCTGACAAACACGCTAAGCTGTTGACCAATCAGAGCAGACTGGGCTTTTTGGGAGGGAGGGGCAGGAGCTCAAGTAGAGCTGGATGTATCTCCGGTTGAGACATTTAGCAGCAGTCGAGGTCTTCCTTTTACTGCTGCGATGTCTTATTAAAGGAGCGGTGTGTAGGATTTAGAGACATCTAGTAGTGAGGCTTCATATTGCAACCAACTGAATAGTCCCTTCTCCACCATCATCACTTGTTTTATGTCTCTCCCCACCACAGAAGACCATATCGTCATTTTGAATAATATCTCCAAAACCATTTGAGACAGTATTGCACCGGTGAGAGACAAAACGTCTAAACCGAGGAAGACGAGTGAATTTCACGTCAACTTGCAGATCTTACACCAACACATGTCCATCGTTTCTCAGATCTCATCTCTCAGAACCGCCATTAGAGTCCTATTTAATGCCATTAAGCGTCACGAGTCTCCCTGCCAACCACAAGATTCAGTTCCCCCTGAGAAATGTGAAGCATTTTACAACATTATTGCTAACATTTCTCCCATCAGACTTGTAGTTTATAGCCAACTTGACGAGGTATTCTCTTTAAAAGGCCACTCCATCACTTTTACACATAGAGGTCAGTTTATTCACCGCTCTAGAGGAGTTTTACCAAACCTGAAACCGGACCCAGTGTTTGGGGAGTTCTACCCATTAACTTAATGTCAGGATATCGCTCCATCTGCTTGATTGTTCCTTTTTATGAATTATGAGAGCCGGACTTCCTTCCACAATCACTTTAATGATTCTTTTCAGTGGCGACACAGAATGAAGATACAGTTGGTTAATGTTATCAACTTTAATGGATTTGGCGTGAAAGAGGCAAACGTAAAAGACAAACGGCTTACATGTAGATAGATTTCAATATGATAGAATACAGATTATAGTGATGGATAGGTGATGATTTCAGGGATTTGCAGCAGTTCTACATTAATTTCAGTTAACTGGTGCGTAGACCATCTGTCCTGGTCACAACGTGTGATGCTTTGTCCCGTTGATCAACAACGTACGACTGATAGTTTCATTTTTCATCTTTAGTAAGAGTCGGATTTCCATTCCTCTTCTATATCTGGAAAATAGGGGAGAAAAAGAGCAAAGATAAAACGAGGCATTTCCTCCAGCAGGAATGCTTTTCACAAGAGTTTCAGACACAAACTGAATAATATCATACAAACTTACAGGTGAAAACTTAAAACAGATTCGCTTTCCTGCTAGTTCTCAGTAGTATTTTAAAATTAGTTTAAAAAGTATTTTTTTGAATTACCTCCAGCTAAACTTCTTCTGCCCATGAGTCCAACAAACATCTCCCCTTTATTTCCTGATGAAGACAGACAGACAGACAGACAGACAGACAGACAGACAGACAGACAGAGGGAAAATGAGATCCTGAGACCGATCATGATGAAAAAAGACAAATAGAAAGGCAGCAGTGTGTTTGTGATGGTAGAATTAAACTCACGTTTCTTGCTCGGTCTCACAGGTTGTGATGCGCCTGAAATGAAGGAGGAACATATGTGGTCATGTTTATACATCAAAGCAGCAATATCACACAGACATGACTGGAGATGAGAACAATATATATACAGTATGGCTACTTCATAAATGCCTCAGCTTTATTCCCACAAAGTGCAATTCTGCATGTGTTTGTTTACCAGAGCTCCTCCCCATCAGGCCGTGGAACTGCTGCGATTTGGACCGCTTAATGAGGTCTGCCAGCCGGATGGTTATTCCTCTCTCTAGCGGGTAACCCTGCACACACACACACACACACACACACACACACACACACACACACACACACACACACACACGAAGTTATTCCTCCTGTAAAAAGCTGCTGTGAGTTGGCGCTGTCCGTGGTGCTGAAACCATCGACTCTAGGGCTGAATCCCCGCTGGAGGTCTATGTGAACACGTTTCTTTACGTTTTGCTCCGGGTTTTGTCTCACGTGCTGCACACATCCGACCGTCCATCAGTGGAGGTTTGTACCTGAAGCCACGAAGATCAATCAACTATTTTTTTTCATGAAAAATAAATAAAAAGTTTTTTTTGACTAGATATTTGGGACTTCTTCAAAAACTCTTCTGTAACGCGGTTCTTCGACAGTGAAGACACGTGGGACGAAATAAGAATAAAAAATAAGCTTATTATCAGGATCAATGTTTGGATTATGACACCATAGGCGTTTTTGAGTCTATTTTCTACAATTACTGCAAACACACTCCGCCGTTTATCCACATAAAACATTTAGCATCTCTGTTGCCGTTTCCCTTTACCTGCCAGTCCTCCACCGTCCAGATCTCCCCGTCTTCTTCGTCGCTGGAGAGCGGGGACCCGAGCGCGCCGAAAACCTGCACGAACACGACCGCCAGCAGCACAAGCGCAAACTTCAGAGCCTCCATTGTCATCTAAGGCTGCCAGAGTCAAAGTGTCTGCGGGGTTGAACGCATGCACGAAATAAATAACTCCAAAGCAAAGAAAAACAAGAAGAAGAAGAAGTAGAAGAAGAAGTGTATTTTGTTCTGTGCGCGTTGGTCCCGAGTGAAGGTCTCCGGTTGCGCTTATAAAGTCCCTCCGCTCGCTCCTCCCCACTTTCTCCAACTCCATATTAAAGTAAAGACTATCCCCCCCCCCCATTGTGTGACTCAGACGTGATGTGCATAGACAGTGAATAAACTTCACCTTATCGAAAGCTAACTGGTCACAAACTTTGAAGGATGGATGTCTGGATTTGTTGATTTTACTTTTGGCTCCATGATTGAAGAGCTCATTAAGCAGCAAAATGTGATATGAATGAACAGAGTGGAAGCTGATGTTTGACACTCTGGTGTGTGTGTGTGTGTGTGTGTGTGTGTGTGTGTGTGTGTGTGTGTGTGTGTGTGTGTGTGTGTGTGTGTGTGTGTGTGTATGTGTGTGTGTGTGTGTGTGTGAGTTATCAGGTCATTAACCACAAAGGAAGAAGGAGGAAATAAAACTGGGCCCCAGGCAAAGACAGGATGATATGCCAAACCAGATCACAAATAAGACCGACACGGTTCTATTTTTTACGTTACATTACATTTGACATTTTTTCATGCCCGCCTTCAAACCTGAGCCGGGTCACAATGGCGTTTTGTGTCCTCTTTATGGCTCTTGTCACCTTCTCCAGGTGCAATTTGATTTCCAGCTGTGATGTATTCATGCTTTGTTTGTGTGCAGGTGGGTGACCAAGTATAGCGTGATGAATGTATGCTTTAAATGCAGAATTCATCTCTCGCTCCCCCAGCTTGCAGCACTCACAGTCGGGTTCTGGGTCGTCAATGCTGCTGTGACTTTATTTGTTTGTGCATGATGGTGTCGCCCCCTGACTCATTAGACATATGACAACGTCTAGTGTTGAGGGTCGGGGCCCGAAATGGGTCCCAGGATAGATCTGAGGGGTCGCAAGATGGATAAAGGGGTACAAATCAGACGGCAACCTCCCAGTCTGAAAAGTGAAGCCAAGATAAAGTGCCTTACACTTGCATTCTCTCTGCTGGCCATCAGGGGGCGACTCCTCTCTGTTTATATAGAAGTCTATGAGAAAATGGTCCTACGTCTCTCTTGATGTATTATCTCAGTAAACATCGTAAACATGAGTTTATTGTCTCAATCTCTAGTTTCAAGTCTTCTTCAATCCAGCATGATGTTCATTTAGTACATTATGGTCCATTTAGAGTCCACCAGACCAGAAAGCAGGGGATGCTTTAGGGGGCGGGGCTACCTGCTGATTGACAGGTCGCTACCAATGCTAGTTAGCTACTAAGATGACTTTAACACTTAGCTATAAAGTTGACCTTGAATTATGAAGCTAACTTTGTTACAGCTTCACACCAGAATCCAGATGGACCCAGATCCAGTAAGGGTGCCGCTCTGCTGCTTGTGTTCATCAGATCCACCTGTTGCTCCTCTGCTCTCCAAATATGGTCACTTCCTTCACTGGTTGCTAAAATTCCATCCAGTGAAGGTTGGTCACTTGTCAATGTTAGCATTTTGGCATGTTGATGTTAGCATTAGCTGAAGTGGTCTTGTGGTTAAAATATCGATATGAATAGCATTAGCACAGTTGACAGACGGATGTCCTGATCACAGGTAAGGAAGAACTGTGTGACCTTTTGCATCAATCGTTTTCCAAGAACCACTCCACTGTGCCACAAACACTGTTTCCCGTCACGGGGCTTATCTCGCTACACAAACAGCTTTCCAGGGATCAGCCTCCCGCACTCTTAACCTTTAGGATTTCAAGGGAATTTTGTTGTTCTCCAAATGACTTGACTCCTCCTGGTGTCATGGCTGAAGAGGGATGTGGGAATTACACTTGGGCTCCATTCGTGTTTGTAGTTTTCTTGTTGAAAATGACTTGTAGTCTGTTGGCATGACACTCGTAGCGTGACCGCAGCGTGAGTAGCTCTGCACACGTCAAAACAGATGGCGGGCTTCAAGCGTCCAATCAGATAACATCAGATAACACTGTTCCTCCAATCATCTCCCCCACAACCAGCAGGTCACCATTATGTCATTACGCCATCTCTCATTTGATTTAAATGTTGGTTGTTTTGCGGTGTTTGAAGAACAACCTGAAACACAACTGTCTCACAGTAAAGTTGCTCTGACCTAAAAAAAATAATATTCCAGTTCACGGTCGAAGCTGACCTTCAATCAATCATCTAGAACTTTGGTTGATCACTGATTAGTCATCTATATATGCACTTCTTTAATCTAATGACAGTGGTTTGGAGTTTAGATTAAAGAAAAAATTGCTATGCTGCAATCAGTCTCCTTTGACAATCAGCAACTATTGAGAATCAAAGAGGGAACATTATTCTGTCCTACTTCAGGACTATTGGAATATCAAGTATATGGTTTGGCTATTTCCAGCTATTTGGTCTTGAAAAAAAACTCCCAGTCGGCAACATGTTTTTGGTCATATTCACTGAAGCCGACGCTCTGATAGAACAACATAAATCATCTGGTTTTAGAAAAAAAGGCGCGCCTCTACGTGCACGTAGAGCCTGTTGTTTGTTTTGCAAAGATCTGACAGCGCCCAGATCATCCTGTCCAATCAGCACGCAGGGCTGTGTTCGTCCACACACAGAGCCCCTCCCCCCTCGGGTCGTTCCACTATCACAGGGGGAGGCGGAGGGAAGTAGCAACAAGCTTCCAATTCCTCGGTTAAAAACCGAAACGAGGAGGTCCAAAACTACCAAGGAAAAGAAAACACCGGTGGAGAAGAAGGAAAAAAGAAAGATTGCGACGGTGCCCGTGATAAAACCAGAGTCAACATCGGACTCGCGTTTCTAAGGGTTTTCAAAGGGCACGGAGTTGAGGGGGAGGAGCTCTGTGGTCGTGGGGGAGGAGCGTGAGAGTTGTAAACTTTCAAATTCTGACAGAGTGCCCTCGATCCACTGGACTTGCCGACTGGGACTTTAAATGACGACATTTCATCCTGAAGGATCACCGATGTCAGGGTTCATCATCCGGTGACCATGAAGTTGCTGTTACAGTAAAAATCAGAGGATCACTAAAGTGATTACAATTCATCTTCTGGGCACCATGAATGTACACAATGGGTTGATTGGATGGAAAAGCTTACACAGTGGGATGCTTTACAGAGTTGGCTTATTCCATTTGAGACTATCAAAAATCTTCCTGCAGCAGCTTCAGTTTGAAAGGAATTGTTTCACCTTTTGGGAAGTATGCTTTTTCATGTTCATGTTCAGTGATGGACACCACTCTCCGTCTTTGTGGTAAATATGAAGCTTTCAGCAGATAGTTAGCTTATCTAAGACTGGAAACGGGGGTGAAGCAGCTAGCGTCGCTCCGTCAACAGCTAAGAATATCCACCTAAAAGCACCTCTAAGCAACACTTAATATCCTGTTTGTTTCATCCATACAGAAACCAGAGTGTAAAGAGCCAGACAAGCAGTTTCTAGTCTCCATGCTAAGCTAACAGGCAGTAGCTTCATATTTACCCCTACAGGAACCTTACTAGATCTGGATCCAGCTGGCTTCATGAAGCTTTCAACAAAGTTAGCTTCCGTTATTCAGAAAACTTTACAGCTAAGTGTGAAAGTCATCTTAGTAGCTAATTGCATGGAAGGTGGGGTCGTGACCTGTCAATCAGCCCCGCCCCGCCTCCCACCTCCCTCTTATTTTACGAAAATAGTTCACCGAAATGTGTTTCTGAAAACATTTTAGGTGAGATAAGCTATGCAGTTGCTGAATCTGTCTTGATTTTAGATCGACAACGGTCAGGTTGAAAGATTTTCCAGAGCTTGAGGGCGGCAGCGGCATTGCACGGCTTCTTACATAGACAATGAATGGGAACATCCCCTCCGTGTATGAACTCAGGCAGGACGCCGTTTAGTTTCCCAGTGTGTCCGGGACTTCCACAACATGTACAAAGCAATAATAGTGTTTATTACGGCCATGAATGATGAAACATTATCGGTGTAAATGCAGTGGGTGCCGGTCGGATTTCTCTCTCACCCCGACTGCAGTACATCCCCGATCCCAAACATCCCCCCCCCCCCCCCCCCCCTCCCCACAGACGAACTGACGTGAGAGCCCTGCTCCATACCTGAACTGCTCAGGGCAACAAGCGTCTTGTCCGTTCGTAGTTTCAAACGCGGAAGTGAGTCGGGACGAGACGTGAGCAGGATCAGGAGAGTGAGCGAGGATTGGATCGGAACATTTAGCCAATAGTAGCCATGCGGACCGGATGGCTACTATTGGCTAAAGTTTGGCTCAAGTGAAAAATCGTAGACTAGAGCTTTAAGGTATGTGGTGGAGAAATGTTAAAGCATGGTGACAAAAGATTAGAGTTAAGTATTATATCAGAGATAGTCTATGGCCACAATCTATTAGTGCATTTGCACTCAGACGAACCTCAAAGGCCTAGTATGCCATACTGGCGCCTTTAAATGTAAATAAAACTGTGTCAAACAACAAAAAATAAAACACCTGTTCTGTCCTGGAAGGCCTCCTTCCTGCTGGACTGCTGCATGACAGAACATGATGCCCACATCATTACCTCAGTTATGTTTAACCATTCACCCATAAGGACTAAGTGACTCACATAATTGTTAAAATGGATGTTTCCGTTGGAAATGTCACGATAAGCTGTGGGACCTGATTTGAGGATGTATGCTGGGCTTCAATTACAGTGACAATAATATTAAAATGTATTTTTATATTATAGCTTTTCTGGTATTAAGTCTTAAAAACATTTGGATAGTCGCTAAAGGAAAATATGTTTATAACCTTATGGACTTTTCAATGAAAATCATTGACATGGTCAATGGCAGGAATCCCTCACTTAAATGGTCGGTATCAGGCCTCTCTAACACCACCGTCCATCTCTCTCAGGCACAACATCGATCCGCTTGCTGGTTGTCGAGGAAACAGATTCTGACCTCAGTCACTTTCAGCAGCTGCTTGACTGTAAAAGGTCTGGGAGGAAAAAAGTTAATATCTGAGCTCATCGAGCAATCTAATCTGGAGCGTCCACTCTAGATTAGATTACATCGATTTATTTTGAAAATGTAACAAATAATAAAGCAAAAAAAGAATAACCAATAAAATGAACAGTAAAAATATACAGCAGGTAGGAGTCAGGTCCTTCTCCCTTGTAGCTTAAATCACTGTTCTAATGATTAACTTGATGTTTATCACATAAATCATCTAATGTGTGATATACAAGATTGAGAGCATTTTTATTATACATCTCAGCATGGAGACGGCTGAGCTAACAGCGGTAACAGTGTCACACTTCGGACGGTGTTATCCTAACAACACACACAGAGGGATGTGTAGCCATTACTCTACTATGTCTTTAAATAGTTAATGCTTGTTTGCTGTTATATTAATGCTCTGAATTCTACATATTGCTCCTTTAATATATAAAACAAACAATAACATCATCAACAATGACCTTCACAGTCCCATGAGAGAAAAGGCACCTTCTGAATTTCTGGTCATTCCAAAAACCTTTTTTCTTTTTTATAAATTCACTTAAATTGAATTATATTTCTACATCTAATACTTTCCTTACATTCTCCCCCACATAGTTATACAAGTGCTCTTCTTATTGGTAGGATGTTTTTTTAAATTTGAGATTAAATTCTCCTCCCAGGCTATAACGTCGCTCTTTGACTGAACCGCTTTAGTTGTTGCCAGGATTTCAATCATTTCTTGCTTTGTTCATAATTAGTGAAGTCTTAAAATCTGGCAGAACTTTAAAGCATGTGACAGAGCAGCGTGTTGTTCTCCTAACAACTCTCAGCTTATGGCTTTTTACATTTAGTAGCAGTGCCTGGGGCAGGAAAGACAATTACATATACAACGTAACGACATTTATGTGCATATAAAAGTTCAAACGTCCTAAAACTTTAATAAACTGAGTGTGTGAGTTTTTGTCACTGGAGAGTCTTCACTTGAAAACCTGAGATCCGAGCGCTGGAGGAGCAACATGAGCATCCAGAATGCAAACGGAGTAAAAGTCCGTGTGGATAGTTTGGTTTGTGCAGCTTTTAAAGATGGACATTAAAGGAACATTACATGAAGCGTTTTGTTCATCGAAACAGGACTTTTAGGGTCCAACATACACTTTGAAGAAAGTTGCCACGAAACACGAGATAATTAGACATTTATTTAAAATGTCCCGCTTCCAGTCCTTCCTTTTGTTTGTCATTGCTTTCGCTTAAATCCACTTATCCACCAAGGGAGCCGTTGTTGCCGGGCTAAATCGCAGGCATCACTCTGGCTGTCACCACTTTTCTTCGGGGATAAGCAAACACAACACACTAGGTGGGAAACGCCGACACAGGGCAAATTAATGCAAATTCCTTATTATGTATGTATATTATGCTTCCTCTTGTGACCATACAACCCTGTTGCTCGGAAGGAATGTTACCATGATAATGATAACATTCAATCAAAAATAATGAGACCCAGACGAAGAAAATTAATGCAGTCAAATAAAAAACACATAGTCTACATGGGCTATAGATGAATTATATATATATATATGCAATAACGCTGTGAACGTACCTTTAGGAACTAGAGCTGCACATTTGTACTGCAAAAATGATCATAAAGTTGTGATCAGACTCACAAAGTGGAGCCACAGCAGAGAAAAGGACTACACCTCTGAGATGGATCATCCATTCATATTAAATCAGAGATCTGGTCCCAAGCTCCGCCTCTCCACTGGTACTTGAGCAAACCCAAGTTCCTCCCCGTGTTTGTCTGCAGGATTGTCTTTTCTTTTCCCCCTCTGATGAATCCTGTCGGGACGGCGACTTTTTAATTTCCAAACAGTGCATGATTGTTTTTTTATTGGCTGACTCTGACCTGAGAGCCTGCTGGAGCCCTCCAGCACATTCTACCCAGACAGCAAACTTTCATCCATAATGCAGGCTTCAGTAGAAACCACACACACGAGACGGACCTAGAACTTCTGTGTTGCTCCTCTAGCTCTTAACTGTCATCATTACTGTCATTGTTTCAGCTCGCAGACGGAGTTTAGTGCTTCGGTGTTTGCCTCATATTCATTCTGACTCGGATCATTTATTCTACACCCCAACGTGAGGCTCGCTGGTTATGGAGAAACAACATGTTTCTTTCACCAGTTGCTCTTGTTGCCTGGGGGGAGGGCAACAATGGTGAGGGGGTGCAATAAGGGAAGTACTGATGGTATCAGCGGTGTAATGGAATGAAATGGCTTGAAGACTTGAACACGTGAAAAGCACAGACCTGTGAATAATAGGCAGAGGGACAGAGGAGCTCGGCCGCTTTATAAAGAGAGAGTTTGATGAAGGAATGAGATGCAGGTGTGTGAGTGGGCGGGGCTTCAGACCAATTGGAAAAGGAGGAGAATGGATGGCAACTGTCAACGAGGAGGCCTTTGGAATTAGAACATGTGGCTCGACAGAAACACTTCATTTACAAATATGAGCATAAAAAAATATTCTTGTGACGTTGCCACTAAATTGTTTCTGGTAAGGCCTTTTCCCATGGGGTTGGCCCCAGAGCGCCACCTAATGGGTTGTGGTGGTACCTCTTAATAGTTATCTTAAAGGTTCCATATTATGAAAAACACTTTTTCTCTGGTTTCTACACCTATAAACTGGTCCTCCCTGAGCCTGCCAACTCCAAGGGTGAGGAAAACAAGCGACTCCTGCATGGTCTCTGCAGCCCCCCCTCTGGTACAACGGTGCTCCTACAGGCTGTTCAGATTCAGCTCCCATCATTACGTAACGACAGCAGTGAGATAGCGGTGTTTCACAATGTCATCGCTCAGAGCTAGACACGCCGATTGCTCTGTTGTTGGTTGTACAAATCAACATAAGTGCTTCTATTCTGTCCCAGCTACAGAAGAACAGAAGAGACGGTGGTTGCGTTTCATTTTTATTGACAATGTGCCGGCTAAGGTTCGTGTTCAGGGCCGTGGGAAGTGAGTTTTGGTTGGGGGTGCTGTAGTGGGGGGTAGTTTGCCAGAAATCCATAAAAATAGGCTTTATTTGAAATGGTACAAAATTGATTGTATTTTATTGAAACGCCTCTGTAACAGGACAGCATACTAGCATTGCATGGCACACAGCACAGGCATACATCACTGTCAAAAAAAGGCGACAAAATGCAAAACGCATGCAGATTGATACTAACACAAACAAGGTAACCGTTTGCTAAGGTAACAAATGTTGCTGTACAGCCTTGCACCGAAATTAATGTAGCCATCCCCACCTGTTGAACCAGGCCGGCGTGAATGATCGACAAAATGTTTCTGTCCCAAAACAGCGACCAGGGAAGTTGTAGTTGACGAGCTGAAAAGGCGCTGTTACCGTGCCAGGTAGCCTGCTAGTGCCAGCAGCAATCGGTGGAACTGAGGTAGGCTCTTGGGGTCTCCTACTTTCAACACTCGGACTTGAAGCAGACAGCAGAGGTGTGGTAATCGGTGTTGATTGATTGAAAAAATCGGAAATTCTTTTCTGTGCCATATCTCACTGACATATCTAGGGTAACCGCCATGAGCTAGGATATCTCACTCAGATTTTTTTTTTGTTAATTTGTCTTGTTTTTGTTTAGATCTCTTAGGATTAATGTAACATTATATTAGTGCATGATAGACAGGGGGACGGAGAGTTTTTATTAATTTTTTTAATATTTATTTTTTGATCGCGAGTGGTATGACAAATAAATATGCTGCCGCACCCCCAGCCCCCCCACTTCCCACGGCTATGTCCGTGTTAGCTTCTATGCGTGTGCTAACCACTTCACATCGGACTGCTTCAGTAACGAGGGTCAGTACAAAGCTGGCTTTGCCTCGACACTGACCCTCGTAAAAGGATCTGTCCCAACCATACGGGACCCAGCAACTTCACCTGAGCCACATAGGCGAGCCATAGCGATACATCCACGTAAACATTGGCGCATGCTGCCGCTAGCGTAAGTGGCATCGTCTCCGTCGTTCTCAAAGTAGGCGATGACAGTCAGAGCTCATTAGCATTTAAAGGTGCAGACACAGAAGCAGCCTGTTCTCAGCAGAGCTCATTTGAGCAACTTTTAGACAACTGAAATTCAGGAGCACGGATGGGTTTGGGGCAAAGCATATCGAAAACAGCTTTGTTGGACCTCTGACAGCTGTGTGGAATTGATGAAAATCTGTATAATAGGGGATCTTTAAAATGTGATGCAGGAGTGCACCAGTAAAAAAACGCTTTCAGTGAGGAAATGTGAACCATGATATCAGGCAGTGAACGGTGAAAGCAGATTATTTATTGTGGTGATTACAGCTCTCAGTGGCATAACATAACAGCACAGTTTATTTCATCTCCATTTTTTTTTTATTTAGGAAGGTGGTCCTAGAATTTTTTTTAAACTGAGTGGGACTTAAACTGATGTTACCCTGTACAACCTGAAAAGTGTATGTCAGGTTCAAGTGTAAGGTTAAAAACATTTAAATCTAAAACATAAAAAAAAAGAAAATTAGATTCATCAGTCGAGGCCCTTCGACGGGATTCTGTGCAGCATATTTTCAACCTGTCTGTGCAAATGCAGCATTTTCTAACTGTGTAGATTGATATTGTCGGTTTACTCATGTCCAGCCTTGTGGGAAGTAGAACTCAAATTATGGCTCAGCTCAACTATTGTGTAACCTTGAGTTTCCTTTTGTAAATCACATTTTGTTGTGTTTTTTGTGGAACGGAAGCATTGTGTCGTCACCATTACCAGCATCAAAATGTCTGCTTGTTGCATGTTCGGTTGTCAGATATATATATATATATATATATATATATATATATATATATATATATATGGCCACTCAATATTGGGCACTTGCTGACGTATCTGAGCCGCTCACCAGCACACAGAACGGGGTCTGATTCTTTGGGTGTGAATGCCCTTCCACAGCCTGACAAGCTATTGCACTTCTGTTTCCACACTCACACACATCATCATTGTTTGTGATCTATAAGAGCCCACCATAGATGCATTAAAAAGACTATATTGCAAAGCTGTTGAAGCCGGCTCTCAGGCTAAAAAACAGCTCCCGTAAGAGAGGATGCAACTTTATGCGTCTCCCTCAGAGTCGTCCTCCCCGCTCTTTAGCCCAGAAGCTCTGAGTCTATACTGTGTTGATTTGCTACATATGTTGGAGGTCTCTGCTGAACTCGCTCCCGTCGAGCAGCAGCATCACTACAGGTAGTAAACAACTGGATGCTTCCCCCTCCTTATAATTAGATCGCTCAATCATTCGCTGTACAGATATTTGCCTTGCTGGGGGGCATTGTTATGTCTGCATGGACGTTCATCAACTGTGTGTGTGTGTGTGTGTGTGTGTGTGTGTGTGTGTGTGTGTGTGTGTGTGTGTGTGTGTGTGTGTGTGTGTGTGTGTGTGTGTGTATTAACAAGTGCTTCAGTGCTGTGAGTGTGTTGGCTTGCTGAGAACGTATCGACGCATGTAACCACGTTGAGGATTTACATCCATGTGCGACTGGATGGAACAGAGATGAATCCTTTTGAAACTCCGGTTTGTTAAAGGCAGCTCGGGTCCACTGGAATGTGAGGCGGCTATTGAATTTGTGCCAGAAGACGAGGAGACACATGCTGCTAATTTCTACGCTGGATGCCTTGGGATCACTTCCTGGAAAGAAACGTGGCTTTGTTTTTGCTAATTGCATCTCGGTGCTGCGTGAGAGGCTGAGAGCAAAAACAGAATCACATGCATTTTTCTGTTCAACCTCAGCTGTAATATGTATGATCAGCCGAATAATCAACTATTGTCATCACTAGTCTGACACCTTGTGAAATGTACTTTAATATAATTTATATCTCGTTTGTTCAATTTGTACAAAAAACAGCTGATTCAGACTGCTGGCTTCCTTTCAGTCAAATAATAGATTTCAAAATACTACTGTTGGTTTCCAAAGCACTTTTAGGGTCAACCTCTGGTCTTCTGCTACATTATGATGCTTTCTGCCCAAAACAAAACATGGAGAAGTAGCTAACGGTAGCGTTGTAGCAACCTGTCAATCACAAGGTAGCCCCGCCCCCTAAAGCATCCCCTGCTTTCTGGTCTGTTGGACTCTAAATGGACCATAATGAGTTGCCCCCTGATGGCCAGTAGAGAGAATACAGCCTTTGCTTCACTTTTCAGAACAGCAGCCACCTTTTTATATCTAAAACAAACTCCCAGAAAACTGCAGGTCAGCAGCTGAAGACTGGTAAATGGTCCTCATTTATATAGCTCTTTTATCCAAAGTGCTTTACAACAATGACTGACATTCACCCATTCACTCACACATTCACACACCGACGGCAGAGTCAACCACGCAGGGCGACAGCCAGCTCGTCAGGAGCAATTAGGGTGAGGTGTCTTGCTCAGGGACACCAGGCACTCAGCTAGGAGGAGCCGGGGATCAAATCGGCGATCTTGCGGTTGTCAGCCAACCCGCTCTACCTCCTGAGCTAAACCCCCCCTGTTCTGCTTTCCATTAGATCCTTTCTTAAACTGCACTGTAACTTTAATTCTTGTAAGTCGTATTATATTTTAGCTTGCTTTAATTTTCTATTCTCTTGGCCCTTAATTTACTATTTAATTGTCTTTTTATTTTGCACTTTTGCCTTTGATGTGTTATGTACAGTACAGTACAGAAGTGCCTTGTTGCTGAAATGTGCTGTGTAAAGTTCATGCCCTGCAGTGTATCCTATTCAACCAGAGCTAAGTGATAGCTTTTCTATTAGCCAGATGACTGTCTGGTGAAAGACTGTTTGGTGAACACCTGCTCGACAAATTGTCCTTACAATTATTATGAATGAATATAAAGGTCCGGATCAGCATGATGTGATTGATTGTATTGGTATTGGCGAAGGCTCTGGAGGAGGATGCAAAGTGTCCTTTATTTGGGAGTTACGGTGTTCAGCAGTGGATTGATTTGATTCATCAGGTCCATTTAAAAACGCACACAGCTGAATCAACAGTGAGGAGAGGAAGGTGGGCGAGGGTGAGTGACTAATGAGGAGGCGATGGGGAGATACGGAGTAGACGCGTTCTGCAGATGACGTTCTTCGTACACTCCAATCACGCAGGACTCAGGTTGGTCATATTTGAAGAAAAACTGGATCTTTATTGTGAAAGAATAAATCAAAATAAAAGAATCAGCTGGTCGTCGGCAGCTTTACCAGCCAACACAAACTAATGCACAACGGCCACAATATTGTATCAAAACATCTCAGATAATCGTTTTTGTATTTAACATTAATGATCTCAGACTTACAATGATCATAAAATAGCTTATATAATAAAGTATTTAGTAAAATCCATCCATCCATCCATTTTCTACCGCTTATCCTGTATTCAGGGTCACGGGGGGGGGGCTGGAGCCGATCCCAGCTGTCATTGGGCGAAGGCGGGGTTCACCCTCGACAGGTCGCCTATTTAGTAAAATAATTTTTAATTTGAATATATTTTGTTACATTCCCAGGAATAAAAGCCTGAAGGACAAGGGGGGTCACAGGCTGGAAAACTGTGGGTTCTGACCATAAAGATCTTCAACAGGGGGTTCGAGGACCCCTAGGGGGTCCGCAGAGTTACTGCAGGGGGTCCACGAAATGATTTGATCCCAACCTTTTTTTCTTCCAAAAACGTAAATGTCCAAAAAATACACGTTAACATGAATACAACCTATATTAAGCAAATATAAATCTTCCTGTTTGTTTAACATTATGTTCTGAAATTGTGATAAAATGCCAAAATAGAATTAAAAAAGAATCTGTCAACAATTATTATTTTAATGTCTTAGCATTGTATACACACATCATTACATATATCATAAGTACTGTTATACATGGCACTATAGGCTGCACTACACATTATTATGTGTGCGGTTTAATATTTTCACATTACACGTGATCAGCTGTTGATAAAGTAAATACTCTTAGTGCAGCTTTAAGTTGAAGTTATGAGACCTTTTTGTATGTGTGTAAAAATGATGTTCCCATACAAGGAAAATGCAAGGGACAACATGTTGTTGTTGTTAACATGTATGGAAATATAAGGATGGGACATACTAGGGACATAAAATCAAGATGGAACAGCATGTAAACCTGCCAGATGAGGTGATGATTGATGGCACATCACCAACATCCAGATCTCAGCGGAAAGCAGTTAAATCCCCGCTGTGCCGTTTTGAACGAACCTCTGAGACTCTTCATCACAGTGAAATAAGCCGCTGCTTCATCAGCACCTATGGGTGACCACGCGATGGCGGACTGACGGGTCCAGTCTTCAGGCCTGATGCTGGAGCTCCTCAGGGTTCTGCTCCACACATGAAGGGGATACTTGCACAGCTACTTGAGAATTTCCACTATCGGTGTGTAGTTGGTGCTTCTCGTAATTATACAAACGATGATCTGTGTTACTGTTGAACAACACTGTTTTATTAAAAGTGTTTTCCTGGAATTCTTTACTTTTCCGAGAGATAATGTTTCGCTGATTTGGTGGAAGGTTTTGCAAAAATAGCCGCCTAATCTCTAAAGATAGTGCCTAAGCCACAAATAATAAATGAATAAATAAAGTAGCAAAAAGTGTGTTAGAAAGCAGAGAAGGTGCATTCAGTTTGTAAATGCATTGCCTAAATTTTAATGTTTCATTGAGGTTTCAAGGATCACTGCTCCTGTTGAAGCATTCAGAAAAGAAAAAAACAAGTTCAACTGCACCTTCAGATCTTTGGACCACAGCGCCACGTGGTGGTGGAGGGCATCCATTACAGCCTGTGACTGTACTGCAGGAAAACTAAACTGGTGAGTTTGTATTTCACAGTTTTGAGTGGATGCATTACTGTTCTATAACTGTAATATGTTCATTCTAGAAATGTTTGGTAGATTTCTTTTTTTTATGACAGGCTACATTTTTTTTAACATCTAACATTTTATTTTGGCCTTTCCTGGCAGGGGTTTAATAGGAACACCACCATTCCTATAGCATTGTAGGGGAAACACTGAACCCATTAGCAGGAGTAAAGCAACATGACATTTCATGAAACGCCATTAGGGGGCACTATGACTGTTTGAAAATATTGCCATGTGAATGTCTTCAGGCCTGGACCCTTATCATGCCGGAGACATTTGGCATAATTGTATATTAAATACATATTAAATCATTGAATGTTGCCATGTCAACTATATTTCCATACTTCACTCATTAAAAGAACAAAATACTCTTTTTGTAAAAGAGACGTCTTCCAAAGTTAAATGAGCATGTCTGTAGGTGACAGTAGGAGGGGGTTTAGCTCAGGAAGTAGAGCAGGTTGGCTGGCAACCGCAAGATTGCCGGTTTGATCCCCGGCTCCTCCTAGCTGAGTGCCTGGTGTCCCTGAGCAAGACACCTCACCCTAATTGCTCCTGACGAGCTGGCTCTCGCCCTGCGTGGTTGACTCCGCCGTCGGTGTGTGAATGTGTGAGTGAATGGGTGAATGTCAGTCATAACTGTAAAGCGCTTTGGAGAAAAGCACTACATAAATGAGGACCATTTACAGTTCTTACTGTATGTTCCTGCCCTGGAGGAACCCAGCTGGGTTATGGGACTGCTGGATCAAGTTACAGGCTTACAGTCACCACGCCGTCTCCAGGCTTTCAGCCTGTCACATGGTCTCAGTGTGAACCTGCTCTCATCTGTGAAGAGAACGGGGACCAATGGTGGACCTGCAAGTCCTGGTGTTCCCTGGTGAATGCCAGTGGAGCTGGGCTGTGAGACCAGGTCCCACTAGAGGACACAGTCCCCTCATCCACCTTCATGGAGTCTGTTTCTGGCCGTTTGGTCAGTTTGGTCAGAAACATGAACACTAGCAGCCTGCTGGAGGTCATGTTGTAGGACTCTGGCAGTGCTCCTCCTGGTCCTCCTCACACAAAGGACCAGATACCGGTCCTGGTGCTGAGTTGATGTCCTTCTATGTCCAGCTGTCCTGGTGTAACGGTCTCCTGGTCCTCCTCCAGGCTCTTGAGACTGTGCTGGGAGACTCAGCAAACCTTCTCGTGACCTCACGTATGGATGTGGATCCTGGAGGAGCTGGACTACCTGTGAACCTGATCGGGCTGCAGGTTCCACCTCATGCTCCTAGTAGTGGCAAGGAGACCAGAAGAACCAGAACTAGAGAAGAAGCAGTCAGGAAGGAGAAGGAGAGAGCAGCTGTCTGTGTTCTCCACATCAGAACCTCCTTGTTGGTTCTCGTCCTGCTGTCCCTCCATTCTACCTGTTGTCTCTTTCATTCACACCAAAGCAGCTGAACCTGATTCACCATCACTTGTGTTTCCTTAATGAACACGTTGATCTCCCTGAAGTTTGACTGAATGGTGTGATACTGTGATGATAAAGTGTTCTCTTCATTTTTTTGAGTAGTGGATAAAGAAGTCAGCTGTTTGCGGTTGAGGGGAAACTCTACTGCGAATGAGACATTTTAAGAATTATAAGTTATGTGGATATAATAAGCAGCAGGACCATCAAATTTACATTTCACCCAGCGTATAACATGTCATGCACCCATTAAAGCAACACTAAAGAGTATTTAGTGCCTTAAAATAATGTTTCCAAAATAGTTTCAGTGGTTCATCACCTCAAAACGGGGTGAACGGCACTTCAGCATTCGCTCTGCAGCCGTCTATCGGCTGTAACCGCACTATGTTACTTTGCCTCGTCGGGTAGCGGTTTTGTAGTTCTAATGAGACTACGAATTTGACCTGCTTTACGGCAAGCGTTACAAAAGCCAGTAGGTAGAGATCAGAGGGAGAACACCCGGCAGGTGCGTGGAAGATACCTTGCAGTTAGGTAGTTTTAAATTGGCGTCATGGCAGAGCCTGCAAAGAAAAGGAGGAGTATAATGTCCGATGAGGCGAAGGAAAGAAAACGGAAGCATGACAAAGAACGAGCTCGAACAAGAGTGAATATCGGACCGGCTCACACTCGTTGGCGAGAGCTGAAGGAGCTACAAAATGCAAGACGGATGGTGACTTGGCTTTGTTGCTGCTGGACTTGTAAATAATACCGGTCATCATTTTTTTCCAACAGTGTGCATCTGTGTACAATACATTGTCGATTATTTTATTGGCTCATGTTAGCTCAGGCTAATATATATGTAACTATCGCTATGGCTCATGTTAGCTAATCTTAGCTAAGACGTTAGCTACTGTACCTTGTCACTGAACATCGTTCAAATCGTTCATCAAATAATGTGCGTGCGACAGTAGGCTGCGGTAGGCTAAATTATTTACGACGGCAGTAATGGACAATTCCCTTCCAACCTGTAGGGGGACCGAAGAGGAAAAGTTCTTAAGTGTTGCTTTAAGACCAGAAAAGGTAAAGATTTAAAAACAAAAGGCACTTTTCACTACACACTGCTTTAAAAAGAAAAGTAGAAAAACCCACAAACACACTATTCAAATAAGCAGACAGACTATTTAAACATGAATATTGATTGATTTTATGTTGTTAAGCTAATTAAGCTCAACTCAACCACAACCACCTCTTAACAGTCTCATAGTGGTCCACTTGCCGTGAATCAGTGGGAGGCTGAGGTCAGAACGATGGTCGCTCCCTCCTACTGGCACAGCTGGTGAAATCTGATTTATTACCCACAATCCACCATACTGAGATAGAATAACAACATTGTTACGTATGGACTTCACAAGGACTCACCTCGCCAATGTCCCACAGCAGATACAGGCTGCACTACCAAAGTCTGCAGGTTTTATTATATGCATGAAAAAATATGCAGATAAAATTAACGTTGAATAAATAAATGAGAAAATACATATATAAATATGAAATGCATTTATTTGTTTCAGGGAGACTTTTATTTGACTTGTACTTTATTATTATTTTGAATACTAAGAGACTAAGAGTCAGTGCTGTTCTGGTGTTGAGATAATCACATTTATATATAAAATATGTAAATACAAAGTGCTGAATAAATGTGGCATTAAGATATAAAAGTATCATTAAATAAATAAAACTGACATTATGAAATAGAAGTCCCAGACAGTCCCGTATTTATATTTGCATTAATTAATATATTTTTGTATTTCATGATTCATTTCAATTTCGATGTAAAACACATTCTACGGGCAGAATAAAGCTCAGACCTCATGTTGTCCTGACACAAGCTGCTGCTGAGGTAGTTTTCATGGCAACAGCGACCTCTAGTGTCAGACTGAAGTCTCTGCTTGTCAGAGCAACGTGGAAGTGCAGCCAATAAGAATGTTTTTCACGTTCATTTAGCAGCGTTCAGTGCTATAGAGTGATGTTTAAATCAGATTTAAAGCTCCAGCTGCCGACGGTCCAATCAGGGAAAGAAGCCTGGAATTAAGTTTTGATTTACCCGCTAGAGCTTTATGTTGGAAATGAAGCAACGCAGTGATGTGACCCGGCTCTCTTCTTGTTTGAATATATTTATGGATTTGGATATGATTTCACAATAAATATGGTCATAAACAGGTGTATGCACATAGATACAGAGAGAGAGTGAGGACGATCACACAGCCAGACCTGCCCGGCCAATAACGCCACAGAAAGCAAGTCGACCACTGCAGGAGAAACGGAAGCTATACGCTAACAGCTACTCCACTACCCAGCATGCTCCTGGCTTCCAGGCGAATGCAGCTGATTGTTCTGACCACATCGTTACAGAGACCCGGCTCCATGGTGGCGTCCCGGATCAAGCTGCACTGCATGGGCGGACCTCAGGCCTCTGAGGAGGTGGACTCTGTTTTGACATCAATGATGCTCGATGCTCAAACCCGGTCGGAGGGTGTTTGAAGACCGAATACAAGACAGCAGCTAAGATGAGGCCGTCCCATTTCAAAGACACTTTTCAAGTGCGGCCCAGAAATCTGGCATTCTTTTCCCAGATTCAGAGGATCCAACTGGATCCTTCATGGCCCAACTTATCCCAAGATTAATTGCGGCTGAACACACTCGTGCCTGAAACCACAACCAGGAAATCCTCTGTAGACCAGACTTGGCCGACGTACGCTCCACTGAATTGGGACACAGCTTATGTTTCCCATATGTTGAATTTTTAATGTTATGATGCCCATCGTGTTATCTGCTCAGAGAATTGTTTTTGTGGTTCCCGTTGAACATTCCTTTGAATGCAAATTCCAAAAGTGATTACAAGAATGCACCAGTGCTTTGGTTTCCTTTCTTCTATTACTTGTGCAGCACAAAGGTGTTGAGGTAGTATGCCTGATCCTGAGAGGGTATTCGTTGATTAACAGCTGGTGTTTCAGAGTACATGTTTCACCTGAATGTGTGGATTACTGGAACAATAAAGTCCTTCCCTCCACAGCGTTCAGGCTCCTCCCACTGCAGATTCACAAAGCAACTGATGATGCAACCTGTTTATTGAAGTGTGTATGTGAAGTTAGCTTCATAATTCAAGGTCAACTTTACAGCTAAGTGTTGAAGTCATCTTAGTAGCTAACTGCATTGGTAGCGACCTGTCAATCAGCAGGTAGCCCCGCCCCCTAAAGCATCCCCTGCTTTCTGGTCTGGTGGACTCTAAATGGACCATAATGTACTAAATGAACATCATGCTGGATTGAAGAAGACTTGAAACTAGAGATTGAGACCATAAACTTATGTTTACAATGTTTACTGAGATAATACATCAAGAGAGAAGTAGGAGATTTTCTTATAGACTTCTATACAATCAAAGAGGAGTCGCCCCCTGATGGCCAGCAGAGAGAATGTTAATTTAAGGCACTTCAGCTTGGCTTTACATTTTATATATTTTCAATATGGTGATGTATATCTGAGAAAACAGACCTCTGAGCCAATAAAAGTTACAGATTGATTGATGTCATGATATTATTGGTTGAAATTAGTTTGCTACTAGCGGATGTACGCACGTGTCATATTTTGTTTCCTAGGCAGAAAAATATATTGGAATTTGAATGATGTATTTCATTATAATTGTTTTGTATATTGTTAAATAGGTGAACATTTTTTTCATTTCAGCATGACTTTACAGGAAGGATCCGGAAATAGAAAATCAAAGGTAATGTGAGGTGCTTTTGCTCTCATGATGAAAGTCTTCACCCTCCCCTTCTCGTTAAACGGTCAAAGGGGGAGGGGGAGGCACACACACACACACACACTCTGCTGATGTCAGACTCCAGTCATGTCGACCCTCCTCAGCACCATCATCTTCATGGCTTTCCTACAGAGAGGTAAGTAAACCGGCTCCGCCGTCCTTTTCTCCAACTATCACCGCTTCTCTCCTCGTTGCTGCCGGCGGACACGCCGAGCGGGTCGGGCTGGATGTTTTGGTTGCGCAGCGGTGGACGCTGTCGGGTAAAAACAGGCTCAGTGGCGACGCTGTTGTGGATAGGAGGAGGAAAGCAGACGGAGGGATGTGACGGAGGGAGCCGAGCTGTGATACGGACCGGGGCTTCGGGCTCTTCGGGATTATATTCGGTCCCGACTACAACACACTAACGTTTGTTTTCAGCAGCGAGGCTTTCAAGCATATAGAGCACGGAGGCACGTGTTGAGTTCAGGGGTTGTCGTTTTTTTTTAGAGAGGAAAGGCATGCATCAAATGGAACCTCCCTTTCATACACATACATGCTATAATGAGGCTAAGCCACGCCCCTTCCGGTATTCACCTTGCTACTTGTTTTTGTTTTTTGTAGAGACAGACAGGTAACCAGTCTATCACAGGTAGACATGTAGAGACAGACAGGTAACCAGTCTATCACAGGGAGACATGTAGAGACAGACAGGTAACCAGTCTATCACAGGGCTGACATGTAGAGACAGACAGGTAACCAGTCTATCACAGGGCTGACATGTAGAGACAGACAGGTAACCAGTCTATCACAGGGCTGACATGTAGAGACAGACAGGTAACCAGTCTATCACAGGGCTGACATGTAGAGACAGACAGGTAACCAGTCTATCACAGGGCTGACATGTAGAGACAGACAGGTTACCGGTCTATCACAGGGAGACATGTAGAGACAGACAGGTAACCGGTCTATCACAGGACTGACATGTAGACAGACAGGTAACCAGTCTATCACAGGGCTGACATGTAGAGACAGACAGGTAACCAGTCTAACACAGGGCTGACATGTAGAGACAGACAGGTAACCAGTCTATCACAGGGAGACATGTAGAGACAGACAGTTAACCAGTCTATCACAGGGAGACATGTAGAGACAGACAGTTAACCAGTCTATCGCAGGGCTGACATGTAGAGACAGACAGGTAACCTGTCTATCACAGGGCTGACATGTAGAGACAGACAGGTAATCAGTCTATCACAGGGAGACATGTAGAGACAGACAGGTAACCAGTCTATCACAGGGCTGACATGTAGAGACAGACAGGTAACCAGTCTATCACAGGGAGACATGTAGAGGCAGACAGGTAACCTGTCTATCACAGGGAGACATGTAGAGGCAGACAGGTAACCAGTCTATCACAGGGAGACATGTAGAGACAGACAGGTAACCAGTCTATAACAGGGCTGACATGTAGAGACAGACAGGTAACCAGTCTATAACAGGGCTGACATGTAGAGACAGACAGTTAACCAGTCTATCACAGGGCTGACATGTAGAGACAGACAGGTAACCTGTCTATAACAGGGCTGACATGTAGAGACAGACAGTTAACCAGTCTATCACAGGGCTGACATGTAGAGACAGACAGGTAACCTGTCTATCACAGGGCTGACATGTAGAGACAGACAGGTAATCAGTCTATCACAGGGAGACATGTAGAGACAGACAGGTAACCAGTCTATCACAGGGCTGACATGTAGAGACAGACAGGTTACCGGTCGATGTATTCATTATTTGTATTTATTGTTGTCCTACCATCGTTATGGTAACCCTAGTAGCTATCATACAGTCTCGTTCCCTGGATTTGAAATTCCAGATTGTTGAACTGCTGTTGTATCTAGATCTTATTTTGAGTTAGGGTTTTCTATTATTAGATCCATTTCCTCCTAATCAGGCAGAAGCATGTGTTCATAAACTCAATCAAACCTTAGTATGTAGTATCTTTCTTTAAGCCTGTCTGCCTGGTGTCTCCAGCGGTGACCTGGTGACCTCAGTCCACGGCAGAGTAGTGGGATTAGCTGAGAGGCAGATGATGACTTTGTGCTGTGACCTTCTGACCACACACACACACACACACACACACACACACACACACACACACACACACACCCATACACGCACACATACACACACACACAGGTCGATTAATGTGCTGTTAGGCTCTGGCTAATCAGAGAGACATTCTCTAACAGCTGCAAGAGATGGGATCTATTCAGCTGACCACACCAGTTCTCAAAGTAAGTGTGTGTGTGTGTGTGTGTGTGTGTGTGTGTGTGTGTGTGTGTGTGTGTGTGTGTGTGTGTGTGTGTGAGAGAGTCTCACAGCAGTTGTTGTGAAATTAAATTACATTAAGCTACAACACCTATTTGTTAGGTTTAGTAAAATCCTCAACATAAAACCAACAGTTAGGTTGAAGACGTGAATTCTGTGATTCATCTCAGATCATTTGCATCTTTGCATTGACTTTGAGTGCAATCATGTCAAATAACAAATTTACATTTACATTTACATTTAGGTCATTTAGCAGACGCTTTTGTCCAAAGCGACTTATAATAAGTACATTTGTCAAAAGAAGGAAACAAGGAAACCACAACGTATCATTTCTGATAAAGTAAGAGCTAAAAGTAGAACAAGTGTTAGGTCCTCATCTGAGTAAACTAGTAGTTCAAGAGCAACAGTGCTACGATCAGAGTGCTATAGGTAAGGGTGTTTTTTTTTTTTTTTTTTGGGGGGGGGGGGGGGTGCTTTATGTTTGATGTGAACACAGCATCGGTCTTTGCTAGAAATGTACTTGAATATAATGTCAAAGGTCTCCAGCCAAACTAAACCTTGATTTGATCCTTATTGTGCAGCGATCCAGACAAATGGTCTCTCGGTGTGTTTGACAGAGTTGGCATGAAGAGATGCCACCAATTCTAAAGTTTTGTCATGTGATAAAATAAAAGTGGTGTTGGCATTTTAAGTAACTGAATGCTTCCAATCACATGTTGGGTTTCGAGTGAAGTAGAAATTAAAGGCTCTATTGGCATCGTCATTTTTATAGCCAGGTTCAGGTTTGTTCAGTATGTCTCTCATTCTCTGATTCTACTCGTATTCTAGTTGTAAAGTGTGTTAAAAATGTGCAAATCATATATTTGAGGTTGAGTTTGTGTTTGAGTTTGGTGCTCAAATTTAGCAGCACCTGCCAGGTTGAGTTGTGCTCCTGTTTGGGATGTTGGCTTTAGGCCTTTGTAAAACTCTAGAAGAACTGTTAGCGATGTCACATGTTAATTTTACCACTAGATGATTGATTTATTCACCTGGAGCAGCCGAGTGGTTGCTTCATCTGATGTCCCACTTGAAAAGAACATTTGTGTTGCAACTACAAAGGTGCAAAAATAGTCTATTCATTGAAGCAGACAATCTTTTAACACAGGTACTGCCAACTGACTTTATGACTGGAATTGATATTTAATACCTCAACTCTCAGCTTTCTGTAAAACTCCCCATGAAAGCCGGACTGATCTGAAGACTCTTTGGCTTTCTCTTATCCCCCAAATCCATCTGCATTACTCCGGGTTTTAAAGAGGCTGAGTGAAACTCATGTTACCTCACCTGTGATTCCTCCTCACTCCACTTTCCTCTCCATCTGAAAGCCTAAAACTAGCTGGAGGTGGGTGGTCTGCTGGAGCATCCTCCGGTACGGCAGCTGGATGGAGTCCAACAGGGCCACGAGTAGCAGAGAGCTTTGTTTTACATGTGGTTGGCTGGAACAGCAGAAGGGTTTGCAGAAGGAGTAGAGTAGATAGAGGGGAGGGGGGCAGAGGACCACCTACACCACTACAGAGAAAGTGGTGCGTGCAAGTCAAAGAAGAAGATACTAACCCACCTGTCTCAGTTCTCACCAGTATAGTTTTGCTCCAGGCCATTTTGTTAGAACTGAAAGCATTTAATCAACTTTATTAACTTTAATTACATTTATTTTTCCATCATGAGTATTAAGGAGAATTCCCGAGGTGTTTGGGAGACTGACCTAAATATATTCATCTTGAAGCTGATGGATCTAAAACTGAGTTCTTTCACAACATGGACTGAATGTGTGACGTGGCTTGTTTGCCTGTGCTAACTGCTGTTAGCACTGTTAGCTCCAAGACATTGAGAGCCTATGGAGGCAATCCCTCAACATCATTCATTTAGTCCACTATAACTGAACTCTGGTGCACAATGTCAGGTGTGAATCAACCGGTCCCAGACCGCTTGGAGAGATGGTCTCAAGCGAATCCCAGTGCGGTTCGATTGCACTGAAAACAAAATCCGACCTGCATGAAGTGCACTAAAATGCAAAGGGAACGGGCATTTGTTGAGATGTACACAGGTAAAGGAGGGGTTAACATGAACGGTAGGGGACCCAGACTTGAGGCCCATAACTGATAGCTGTTTCCACCAAGACTGACGCTTGTGACAAATTTCATAATAGACAAACAAGCAGCAAATATGAATTTGCAACATTTACAACTTTGTCAAATAGAGGTTAAAATAGATCCACCAGACAGAGGACCAACTACCGGCTATGCAATGTATATGTATATGGCTTTTATTGTGAAAGGTAAGAAGGAGTGGATCTGGTCTACACTGCCTTTGTCAAGGTTGAAAGGAGAAATAATGTTTTTTAATTTTTGCATCTTGTAATATTGGTTTTCTGTGTGAAAGTAATGATGACAAAAACAGTTTTAAAAATATATTGCAAATTCATTGAACCCAAAAGAGCGCCTCTGGTTTGTTAAGGCTTTTAGACCTTTAGACAGTGAAACACACACTCTGGTCCCCTTGTGAAGGATCTCAGATCTTCCATTTGCTTGCATGGGTTCCACCAGAAGAAGACAGTCACTCACTGGTCTTCAACAAAGGGTTGATGCAATGCCAAACAGAAGGCCTACCAACCCAGGATCACGGCAGTACACGAATCAACACACTTGAAATGCTTTTAAAAGGATTCCTAAAGTGAAATAAGAGCTGTCCTCATTTCCACGTGTGCGTTACATGTTGAGAAGGTCACATGACTATAGAAGTAGGACAGAAAATTGACCTGGTTTTCGTTCCATCCCTCGTTCTCTGCCTCCACATCACGTTCTGTTATCCTGATCCGTCTCTCATCTCTGTCTTTGTGTCTCTGTAGCCGACTGCTGACGATGTCTGTGTGTCGCCCCCCTGCCAAAACACTGACTGAGCCTTCAGCTGTGCTCAGATATGCCGCCATGTCCTTAAGGACTCTCGCTGTCTCTCCTTTTCCTCATCGGCGCGCTGCTTTTATCATGACTGAGCTTTCTGTCTTTCCTTCATTATGCGGTGCCTTTTCTATTCCCTCACAAAAAGGTTGAAAAGCGCCGTCCTGCTAACAGTTAGCAGTGGCGTTGGGTGAGAGCGTTAAATACCATGTCGACAGCTTCTTCAACAATACAACTTGAGTTCAGAGCTTTTTGCATCAGTGACTACTATTATTGCGAAAATGACAATATTCCGACTTTGACACGTGTCGTGCTCACATCATATTCTGTTTTCATATTCTGAATTTGGCCTTATTCCAGAGGTCTTCAGGTTTTTCAGGCCAAGGACCCCCTATTAAATATCACGAAAAGGTGTTGCTTATTAAACTAGGCCAATAATAATGTGTAGTGCAGCTTAGTGCTAGAGTAATGTTTGAATAATAATGTATGTTTTTAATGCTAAGCCATTAAAATAACTGTTGACAGATTCATATTATATTTCAGCATTTTTACATCACAATTTCACAACATTTAACAAATATGAAGATTCATATTTTTATTTTAATAACACCCATTTGAATTTGGGTGTATTTTGACGGACCTCGTAGGAAATATGCTATTTTTGCATGAAGAATAAATCTGTGTTGAATTCAGCAGTGGTATGCTAGTTCATGTCAGCTGTTCCTGCTCGGCTTAATAATGCAGCTAACATGTAGCTTACGGAGGGGGTTGCAATCGTTACATTATGATGCGTTCAGGCTCTATTGCGTAAAAATGAGTATTAGGCATAGGTAAACTCTAGTTTGACCACTGTGTTCCATTAGTGGACAGTGTTATCCCGGTGGCTTCTGGTAAAAGTGTCCACTGCCATGTCAGTTATTAGCGTTACATGCTCTGTGTCGTGGTCATTAAACCAGGTTTGAAGTAAAACTTGTTTTATTCATGTAAACTTTCAACATAAACTAAAATGTTATCATGATGTGTTAAATGGTTTTGGCCAGAGATAGAAGTGTATGTTGAAAAATATATTTTTTATTTAAATGGTATTGCGTTGACTAAAACATGTCTGGTATGGTTACATCCCTTGTTGCAACAGTTTTAATACAGTTCTAATGGTAGGTAAAAATTGCACATGTCAAAATCAATTTGGCAAGCAATCATAAAACAAAAAAAAACAAAAAAAACGGGCACAAAACATTTACTTTTAAGTTCAACCAAAAGCATTTGTATTTGTTTGGACAAAATGGGATTCAGAAAGTTAAAACCATTATATTTCAATTACAATCATTAACATGAAAAGAATGCACACATGTTATATATTTAATAAACTAAAGATCCAGAGACAAGAGGTGCCTTCGCTTGGTGGTTTAACACAAGAATGAATAACTAGCTCTCAAATCAATGTTCATTCATGAGTTTAACTACGTCATTTGTACACACTAATGACTAATGACCCACAAATGAGTTAAAGCTTATTGAGGCTTCAAGCAGCTGAGCTTCGTTATGAACCGGCCTTCCTTCACAATATTATCGCCAGGTTATATCACATATATTTTCACTGCATATCACATTCGTCTTCATCCTAGATTTGGCTGCAATCAGTTCCATATTTAGCAGCCTAAAGCATCAGGACATGGATCATCAAAGTGTTTAACGGGTTATCTAACAGTCTGAGAGTGAGCACCGTTACCACCATTTGTACTAGACAGAACAGGCTGGTTTCTATGAGTGAGTCAGTTTAACCCCTAGGGACACATAAAAGCACTTTTGTCTTCAGATGTGGTTTGTTTGAAGTTTAATGAGTCTCAATGTAAATGATCCACTCCGGTTTATTCCAGTTTTGCTTTTTCGGCAGAGTTAGGTGGATGTTTGAGCTTTGACATCTCCCGATGATAACGGAAGTTCTATTTCGTCCCTACTGACCGCCAGAGGCGGTGCTTTAAGCACTGGATAACTCCGCCCGCGGTAGTGCATGTCGAGTACGAATAACAACAATGTCACCTGTGACTCCTGCATGACCCCCGGGAGGCTTTATCTTCCGGTGTCAGCAGGCAATCGGCTCCTTCATTCTTCTCGCGACCGCGCGTCAAGGTGTACGTAAGTATAGCATGGCCGTTTAAATGGCCGGTACAATTATTACTGGCATGCTGCTGGCTTTGTGCAGCCTCGTGCCTCCATGGCAGGAGTAACGGGCTGAGGCTCATCCTCCGAGAGGCTGTCGCCAGCGTTTTGCACATTGTATGTTGTACCTGCTCTGGTGGCTTTGCTGGGTTGGTGGCGTTTCCGCCTCTCACCTTCCAGCATTGCACACAGCTGCTGAGGGCTGGGTTACTAGCTGGTTGATGCTGCTTTGAATGCTAATAACTGTTTTGTGTTTCTCTGTTTCTTTCTGTTCAAGCTTAGTTGTATTTGTGCTAAACTAATAATCTTGTTGGTGAAGGTTGCGTACCTGCCCCCTCTCCCAACTTGGTATTGTTTTTCAAAGTGTTGGCGTTCCTGTCCCGGCGGCGTCACACTTTGTGTTGTTTGTTGTTTACTTGGCTACCTCTCCACCTGGTTCCGGATGGAGCATGCCTGTGGCAGCTGTATGGCATCCCTGGAGCCTGAGGATGGCCATGACCGGTGTGTGTCCTGTCTTGGCGTGGATCACCTGCAGGAGGCCATCACCGACGAAGCCTGCATAAATTGTAGCATTATGCCGAGGTCAATAAGGCTGGCCAGGCTGGCCCAAATGGATCCACTATCCTGCCTGCCTTCATTCCAGCCTGAGAGGGTGGATTCCTGTCGGGGTGCTGCAAAGAGGCGGTCTGCCACACAGGACGGGGACGGTGTCCTCGTAGGAAATCGGCGAAGGAAGGCAGACGACCAGCTCTCCTCTAAGGTTGACCGTATGGCTGCTGATATGGAGGAAATGAAGGCACTTCTTCTTAGCCTGCAGCCTGCTGGGGGGATGACACATGCTGCTGTTGCGGCTGCCCAGGGGTCAACGCTGCCACCGGACGACGCTATCTCCATTGCAGCTTCATCTAGCCAGTTTAATGGTTCCCAGGTCGGGTTGACGACTCCGACTGCACCAGGCTCCTCACATTCTTCAGCCTCGGATTCACGGCGAGGATCTGATGACTCCTCCATGGGGGCAATCATCCGGGCTGCCCTGGCACGCCTGCAGCTTGACGCTCCGAGTCAAGAAAAAGCTCCTAGCGCTTTCTACAGGCGCAACCCCCCACCGGCGAAGACTATGGTGCCGCACTCTCCTGATTTTTTGAAGGAGCTGCATTCCTGCTGGGGAGACACGTCAGCCCTCACCAGGCCTGGGTCGGATGAGCGAGCCTTAGCTGCCATGGAGGGTGCTGAGGCAGTTGGTCTTCTCCACATGCCAGTGGTGGAACCTGCAATTGCTGCCCTGATTGTTTCTCCAGAGGAGGCAATGAAGTCGGACCCCAGGTGCCCTTCTGCCCAGTGTAAGGTCACTGATGACTACGTCTGCAGAGCTTACAACACGGCAGCGCGCATCGGCCGCCTTGGAAACACCCTCTCCCACTTCCTTTTGGCCCTCTCATCTTCCCTGCAGGATGCTCAGGTGGATGACTCCATCCGTGACATCTGCGATGCCTCACTGCAGACTTTTGCCTGTCAGTCGAGAGAGTTGGGTCGACTTATGTCGACGCTTGTCTACACTCGTCGTCACATGTGGCTGGCCCAGTCACCCCTGACGGAGGCGACTCGTAGGGTCCTTCGCAGGGTGCCAGCGGAACCTGGTGAGCTGTTTGGCTCTGCAGCTCTGCAGGCATTTGACCGCACAGCCGAAGCTGATGAGACCAGGCGGCGGCTTGCAGGCCTTCACAGGAGGGCGCCTACCTCCAGCGGGCCGAGAGCCTTTCCATCTGCCCCTGCACGTCCTCCACAGCTGCCTCCCCAGAGTGGTCAGCGGCCGTCGCGACGGGATCCTAAGAAGCCGGCAGGCGACTTTCGCTCCACCGTGCGCCGCTCACCACGTCAGCCCCAGGCCTCCAAGCCTGACCGCCGTCCTTCCGGTTCCTTCGGGGGCCGGGGGCAACGGCGCTAGGGCCATGGGGCCGGTCGTCGGCTGCTTTTCCCAGCAGCAGCTCAGTCACTGGGCTGCCTGCTGTCCGGACCCCTGGGTAGTTTCCACCTTGACTCGGGGTTACGAATTGCAGTTCCGACACCGGCCCCCAGCCTTCGGCCGGGTGAGAGTGACATCCATCGGTGACCCGGCCAAGGCCCAAACCTTAGCCCAGGAGCTGTCCACCCTCCTGGACAAGGGTGCCATCGTACCGGTGGACCCCCTCCTTCATCCCGGGGGCTTCTACTCAACCTGCTTTCTCGTCGGCAAGAAGGATGGCGGACTACGGCCCATCCTGGACCTGCGAGGCCTGAACAGGTATTTAAAAGTTCTGCCATTCCACATGCTGACTGCAGCAGATGTTCAGCGTGTGGTCAATCCCAACGAGTGGTTCACCTCCATAGATTTGAAGGATGCCTACTTTCATGTCCCGATCGCTGCTCATCATCAGCCCTTTCTGAGCTTTGCCTTCCAGGGTCACCATTACCAGTTCAGGGTGCTCCCCTTTGGACTCTCCCTGTCCCCAAGAGTGTTCACCCGTTGTGCTGCGGCAGCCTTGGCGCCTCTGCAGGCGGGAGGCATGAAGGTCCTGCCCTATCTCAACGACTGGTTGGTGTGCGCGCATTCCCGTGCCCAGGTGGTCCGGGATACCAACCGTCTTCTGCTGCATGTGGCCGACTGGGCGTCACTGTCAACATTGCAAAAAGTTGCCTGGTCCCCACTCAGCGGATTGCTTATTTGGGTCTGGATCTGGACTCGGTCACCATGAAGGCCTATCTGTCGGAGAAACGTGTGAGCAACATCCTCCAACTCCTCCCTTTCTTCAAGAGGGGCAGGCGGCTACCTTACATTCATTTCCTGCAGCTCCTGGGCAAACAGACGGCTGCATCGACTGCCATACCTTCCGGCCTGTTGCTACTGCGCCCACTCCAGATGTGGCTGAACAGCTTCCATCTGGACCCGAAGTTTCACAGGCACAAGCTGATCATGGTGTCTCAGGTGTGCGTCCACGCTCTGGCACCATACAAAGACAGGGCTTTCTAATGGGGGGGTGCGCCTCTGGGGGTCCTCCCTTCCTTCCGAGAGACGGTTGCCACAGATGCATCCCAGTTGGGGTGGGGTGCAGTCTGGCGTGGCAGGTCCGCCCAGGGACGGTGGTCTCTTCGGGACCGCACGCAGCACATCAATGTGCTGGTGCTGCGGGCTGTCCACCTGGCTCTCCGACATTTGTTACCGCACCTGCAGGGGAAACATGTGCTGGTCCGGTCAGACAACAAGGCAGTGGTCTCCCAGGTCAATCATCAAGGGGGCACCAAGTCGGCGCAACTGCTGCAGGTGTCCCAGCGCCTGCTGACATGGGCCGCTCCCCGTCTGTTGAGCTTGCGAGCAATGTGGCTCCCGGGGGACCAGAATCAGGTGGCAGATTTCCTTTCTGGGAGTGGAGGCTACACCAAGAGGTTGTCGAGCTGATCTGGGGCGTTTTCGGCAGGGCAGAGGTGGATCTCTTTGCCTCCAGGGAGTCGACCCATTGTCCCCTATGGTTTTCCTGGATGGAGGAGGACAGTCCTCTGGGACAGGATGCCTTGGGGCACGAGTGGCCCAGCATGTTCCTGTACGCCTTCCCACCGCTGCCTCTGATCCTCCCGATGCTGCAGCGAGTCCTTCATCGGGGCCACCACCTCCTCCTGGTAGCCCCGTTCTGGCCAGGAAGGCCCTGGTTTCCACTGCTGCGGCAGCTCTGCTGCAGCTCGCCATGGCGTCTCCCAGGGAGGAAAGATCTCCTGTCACAGCTAGGGGGGCGGATTTGGCACCCCAACCCCTGCCGTCTCCAGCTTTGGGCCTGGCCGCTGCAGGGCCCAACACGCTTCTGACCGGTTGCACTGAGCCTGTCCGACGAACCATCTTGCATGCTCGTGCATCATCCACCCGTCTCCAGTATGAGAGCAAGTGGAGGAGGTTCTCTGCCTGGTGCGCTGACAGGGGGGAAGACCCCACTTCTTGTCCGGTGGCCACCATTCTGGAATTTCTTCAGTCTCTCCTGGACGACGGCCGTGCACCTTCCACTTTGAAGGTGTATGTGGCAGCCATTTCATGGCAGCATGACTTGATAGACAATGCTACTGTAGGGTGCCAGCGGCTGGTGTCTCTATTTTTAAGGGGGGCATTGAGGCTGCGGCCCTCGGTCTCCCCCAGGGTTCCAGCGTGGGACCTCTCCTTGGTGCTGAAGGCCCTGTCTTCTTCACCTTTCGAACCTATCGACTTCCGTACATATTTTTCCAAAATATGGTCCCATGTCTAACGTTGCACTGTTTTGTTAAAGTGAATTTTCTTGATTTAGCTTCAAAACAAATTTGATAACACAGTAAAGAAGTCAAACACTGACCTCAGCATCATCACTCTCCTGTAGCTGCGGTCAACATGGACTCAGTCGATGCACACAATGTGATGATGAGGCAGTCCACTCGCCTTTGTGTTTGGCCGCAGGGGGTTGTGGGTAAAGGCCGACCGTTAGTCCATTAATAAATGAACCAACCATGTGATGAAGACATATGGCCTTGCTTCTGATGTGCCCTTGGCTGCCCTGTGTGTGTGTGTGTGTGTGTGTGTGTGTGTGTGTGTGTGTGTGTGTGTGTGTGTGTGTGTGTTTGATAAAAAGTCAATAGAACTAAGAGGGAGATACAGAGGAAGAGGAGGATAAATAGATGATAGACACAAGCAGTGTGTGGGCCTGATGTGTGTGTGTGTGTGTGTGGGCTGGCTGTGTGTGTGTGTGTGTGTGTGTGTGTGCGTGTGTGTGGGCTGGCTGTGTGTGTGTGTGTGTGTGGGGGGGGGGGGGGGGGCTGGAAGAGTGGGAGTTATCTAGAGAGATGCTTTGACCTCCCTTCCTCTCTGCTGCTGCTGCTGCCTTGCCTTCGAGCACTGTGGCAGCTGCTGCTCTTAAACAGGAATGACGTGTCAGAATGCACAGAAAAATATAAGCCACACTGCCACACTGCAAGATATGGTTTACAGACTAAATAGTTGTTCAAAATGATTTATTATTATTTATGATCTATTTTGCTGCTTGATACAAAGGAAAACTCCTTATATATATATATATATATATATATATATATATATATACCCTGCCTTCGCCCAATGACAGCTGGGATCCGCTCCAGCCCCCCGCGACCCTGAATACAGGATAAGCGGTAGAAAATGGATGGATGGATATATATATATATTGCAATATCATGCATTCCTAGTATGAACACTAGATGTTGCTGTCATTACTTGGTCTTCATTGATTACTAGTCAATGAAAACAGTCACCTCGGTCAGATCACGTAAACATGGCAGAACAGAAAAGAATGAGTGAATGCCGAACATTTAAAAAAGCTGAACGTAATTTCAAAGGGGAATTTTATTTTTCTTTATTTGCAAGGAATCCGTTGTGGCGATGGTAAACATCAGTCCCACTCTGACACTTTGACACGCAAATAAGACTTTCTGGTCTATAAAAACCTGTCTCCTACCAAATTACATTCCCATATAGTGCACTCTCAATTACCTTTCAAGGGGATTTTCTCCGGGATACAGGTCAGAGTTTGAAACATGTGTTTAACATAACATGCTACAAAACTACTTAACAACAGTACTTGGTTAGTAAAGAAGAAACTGCCTGGTTTGGTTAAAGGGAAGATGAAATTTAAACCTGGGCTGCGTCTATATCCAGATATTCTTCCCGTAGTTAAAAATGATGCATTTGGTCTACTATTGTTGGGTCCGTTTATTTTGCCGGTTTATCCTACTGACTACGCAGCAAGCATGTACTCAACTCATAACCAGGACCTCTCTTCTGCGTTTCTCTGCGTTGCCTCTCGTCTCTGTGTTTATACAGTGGAGTCACGAAGCCTCGGGATAAACACCGACTCTAACTCTAATGGACATGTTTGGGCCTCGCTTTGCACCACCAGGACAAATCTGCAACTAGTTGAGTCAACACACATATTTGCGTTATACGCACTCGCACTGCCTCTGAAATTCACTTCAGCTTCGGTTTGAACACAGCTTAGTGCCGTCTTTATGCTTAATGGAAGAAAACACTTAAATGTGTGGGAGTGAAATGATCCTCAGTTATCAAGGGAGAAGGAAGGTCAGTCAGTGTCCTACTCAGACATTAAATATGGGTCAAAGAGAGAGCAATAGAGCAGGGTGGTCAGAATGGCTGTGGTCCTACTATAGAGACAAGGGGAAGAGCAGTCCAAGGTCAAAGGTCAGCTGCGGCCGCAGGTTGGTTGCTTCCTCAGTCCATTAACTCACCACCGTCCGTATCTGCTGCATGTGGCTGAGGTAGACTACAGAGTGGAGCCACATCAACACCTGAATCACAGCATTGCTCAGAGCAAAAGCCCATTCCCTCTACCGATCACATGGTCCAGGTTTATAGTCCTCTTCACGCACTGCAGAACCCGCTTGGTGTCTCTTCAAAGCCTGCAGTTGTTCTTGACAAATGGAGGCCTGTTACATAATGGGCAGCCCACTAACACCGCTGACTCTATATGATGTATCCTTTAACAGAGTACAAGTCATCGCCTGTATTCTGCTGCATTTGAACCTGTGTGATACTTTTATCTGTTGTAAAGTAGTTGGCTCCTGTTAGATCACGTATTATTAAAATATTAAAAAGTACTCAAATTGATTCCTTGACTAAATCAGAGGATCTATTTATTCTTGCCATCAACTGCAATTTCTGTTAAATTCATTTCTGCTGATGGAGCAGAGAACATAAAATGATAACACTAAAGGAAAAGAAAATCCTAACAGGTCCTCTTGATCCTGTTGTATTTTTAGAATGAAATTCTCCCTCTTTTTTGAGGTTGAGGGGGATCAGTTTTCAGCCGTAACCATGGAGACCAGCAGTGAGAGTCGGGGCAGGGAAAAGAGGGTGTACTTCACGGCAGCAGATGGGAAACGGCAAACTGTTGGCTCGCGGCCTCAGTGTGCCAGTTTGAACACACACATAGCGAGCGTCACCCCTGCCAGCACACGGGGTGCAACAGACTGACTCCCATAGGTGCCCCTGCTGTGTGAGGTTAAGGATGCAAAGTGACTAACTGAGCCGACTCGGCCGCTTTTGTCGGTCTGCCCAAAGTGTTTTCTACTACGTTTTAACCACGCACCTCTTTTTTCTCCTCTCCTACAGCTAACTGATGATGGATCTATTCCGCAGAGGAGAGCTGGGGCTGCTGGGAGGAGGAGGAGAGGGCCTGAGGGACGATGTGGGCATTCCCGGGATCAGCTGGTCGTCCAACCGGCTGCCGGAGGACATGTACCCGGCGTCCGGATTGGCTCTGGCTGCCGCCTATCACGACATCAAGAGCCGGCTGGCGAGTTTGGAGCGGGAGAACAGCAGCATCAAGAGGAAGCTCAAACACTACGAGGTCAAGGTGGAGAGCAGCTCACACGCTCACACGGTCCGCTGTACGATCTCATCGACTCTCCTCATGTCAAAGTTCTCTGCAAATTCAATCTCTTGTCTCCTCCAGTTTCCGATGGTCAGTGAATTTGGGGAGGAGAGGATACTGTGCTGTTCCTGTGAGCCAATCATCAAGGATACCAGCGTTATCCAATCAGAGACCACCAACCTACAACAGAGGGTCAACTCCCTCACTCAGGAGGTACTCAGACATCGAGCTGGCAGCTGAGCCAGAACGTTCACTTTGCTGTTTAAACCTAATCCTAGTTATTTCAAGCCCGACCATGACGGGGTTCCTGAATCCGAACATAGAGGTTTTGTTGCCGAAAAACATTATTTTTGTAGTGTAACGTCGTTGTGACTGACAGAAACAAACTAAATGAGATTTATGAGTTTGAATGTCGTGCTGTACGACACGAAATACATACAAGATTAAGTAGATTAACATTCTGTGACCATTTCACAACCCAGACTGTTGACAGAACTAAGCTGTTTATCTGTTTTGGTGGGGGAGCGGTATGAATGGTATGGTATTTTCACTTATAGAAAGTAATTAAACTTCATTCATAGAGCACCTTTTTTCTTAAATATGGAAGTGGACCGCTAATATGTTCACATAAAAATGGCCGCCCCTCTAACAGTCTTGCTGCATTGATTTGGATGGGGAAAGTCTCTTCTACTCTATTTTATTTCTATGGTTGTTAGCCGCCGTACTTCACACAGGGTCTCCTGTGTGAAGTTCCAGTTCTGTGGGAGACCAAAAGTCAACGTAGATTTATTTTATACGACATGTTATTATGCAAAGTTACTTATATTAACCCAAACCACAACAAAGTGCTTTTGTTGCCTTAACCTGAATTGTTTCCACGGTGGTGGTACTTCATTTTGGTGCTATTTAACAATATATGCAAACATAAATAATTAATTATCAATATTTTTATATCAAAAATCCATTATCTTCTTCCTGTAAAACAAAATAGGACGTGTGCCTACATCAGCAAATTCCAACCGATAATATGGATGATAACCGGAATATATATATATTTTTTTTTTCCAAATATATTTATTGGATTTTTTTAGTTTTTTTTGTTCCCTGTCTTGGGACAACACATTACAAATACTGATAACCGGAATATTTAAAAACATCAGGACTGGACTGACGTGATCTTTTCTCTTGTCCATCTCCATCTCAGCTCCAGAAGAGTAAGGAACGAGAGGAGAGGTTGGCGGAAGTCATCCAGGCGTACGAGAAGATTCACTTGGAGAAAAGTAACGTCCAGAGGGACCTGGACAAGATGGTAAACATGCACATGCGTGCTTTACACGCCCTTCCCTTGGGATGAGGTTAGATCCGTTAGCGTTGAGCGACAGTTTGGGTTTCAGTGTCACTCGTGTGTTTGTGTCAGACGAGTCTAGCAGAGCAGCACGTGGAGCAGATCTGCAGTCTGGAGTCGGCGCTCCGACAGAGAGAAACGTCCCTTCAGAAGCTCAGCGCTCAACTCCGCAGCAAAGGCGCTCATCAGCTGCAGCTCCACACCAGCCTGGACGTTCCCAGAGGTGGGTCTTCAGCAGGAGGAGTTCTCCCTAGCATCATCGTCTCCGTGGCAACGCCCTTTGGGAGTGACGACACCAGCTGATCCAAACAAATGGGCCGAGGCTGGCCGAATGAAGCCTGGTCGCTGAAACATGCCCACCCATCTACCAAGCTAGCTGAGGCTAAAAGTCTAGGCTATATGCTAGCCTGTGTTGCTAGCCGGCTAACGTTAGCCCTGTGGTCTCGTTGCTCCCAGTGCTAATAAATCTGTCACATGAATGGGGATATAAGCTTTAGGTACCAGGCTCAGGCTGCAACCTCCGGTTCTGAAAAACAAAGCTTAAGCTGGCATTCTCTCTGCTGGCCATCAGGGGGCGACGCCTCTGGTTGCAAATAGAAGTCTGATTGTATAGAAGTCTATGAGAAAATGGTCCTACTTCTCTCTTGATGTATTATCTCAGTAAACATTGTAAACATGAGTTTATGGCCTCAATCTCTAGTTTCAAGTCTTCTTCAATCCAGCATGATGTTCATTTAGTACATTATGGTCCATTTAGAGTCCACCAGACCAGAAAGCATAGGATGCTTTAGGGGGCGGGGCTACCTGCTGATTGACAGGTTGTTACTGCAGCCTCACTATTGTCGCTACTATTACAATTAGGTGGGGTGTTCACTTCCGAGGGACAATTGCCAAACTTGAGACAAAAGTGTCGGGTGACGTCACCATGACAACGTCCACTTTTTACACTCATGCATGTAAAACGACAATATGGAATTAAATTGGTTTTCCCAGAGGGCCGCGGGCCAACCCTGCAGAGCTCCCGTAGTCTGGACGCCCTGTCCGACCTGAAGCTGCAGCGACTGGAGGCGGAGCTGGACGGAGCGCGGCATCAGGTGGAGGGAGCCTGCCAGAGGGAGAAGGAGCTGAGGGCAGAGTTTCAGAGGCTGCAGCAGGAGGTAGACCAGCTCCAGGAAGCACAGAGACAGGTAGGTCTCACCGCTACATTATCTCTACTGCAGACTGGGGCCATGTTAGAGACGATGGGATGAAAATTCAGGGGCAGATCCAGGACATGAGGGCATTCGGGGCTCGACCCAGACCCCAATAAGGAGGTCCAGGGTGATAACCCCCCAGGAAAAAAGAACGTGATAAACAAGCTCCATTTTGATGCTTTTTTTATTCACTGTGCATTCACAATATTATCCTGATAATCTAAATATGTTTAAAATTCTTAAATGGACTCACTTTACATTTAGTTAAAAAAAAGATTTTTTTTATTGCATCACAGATAAGACTTTCTTTAGTGAAAATCCTTGTAGGTGAAAAACTATCAAATAGGTTCTCTGCCTCAACTATGCTAAATGTCCAATTTCCTCAGTAGCTGCAACATCCAACTTAAACATGAGCAGAAGGTTGCAGGATGGTTCCGGACTAAACATAGATTAAAATCAATAAATAAAAATAGTTGGAGTGCTAGAGGACATAGACAAGCCTGCACCAACAACATCAGTAGAAGTGTGTTGGATTGCTCCAGTCCTAAAGCCCGGTGTTGTTGTGTCAGTCACAGGAGTTGGCCCCGCACTGCGAGCACTGTGACGTGGAGTGGATCAAGAAAGCCGGGGACGAACAGTGAGTATGAAACTAAAAAATACTTTGTCCTGGTTTCAGAACGTCATTCACATGCGTTTCTTTACGTCGCAGGGTCAACCTAGCGTTAGCCTACACCGAGCTAACGGAGGAGCTGGGTCGTGTTCGCAATCTGGCTGTGAAACAGGGGGACCTTCTGCGACATGTCTCACAGGAGCCCGGTAGGTCGTCATGGTAACGGGGGGCTGATAGAGAGACACCGATATGGTGAAAGTCTACGAGCTTGAAAGTTCCAGAAAAAGTATTGAAGATCACCATCAAACTGTCCGTTTGTCATTTTGATTGCGTATTTTCACTGTGTGAAGTCACAACACAAAGACTAATTAATTATGGGATACTTTGAGTCCACGAGGGCAGGGGCCCTCTTCTTTTTAGGTCCAGGGACCCCTTACAGGGGAGAACATCTTCCAAAGACACCCTTATAATCCTAACACAGATTAAGCACATTTAAATCGCCGCTGGAAGTATGAGTGAAGCATGATTGACAGATCGACGTGATGTGTCACAATCATATCAGAGTTTCTAACGTTAACGTGGGCGGGAGGAATGGACACAATATGCTGGTTTTAGTGGTGCAAATGGTCCCCATCTGTAGAGCACAATTTCATAGTTTATAGCAAATTATTTTACGGACCCCCAGGCGTCCCCAGACCCCACTTTGAGAACCTCTGACTAGGTTATAATAATTCTTATACTACATTCAGACAGGACTCCAAATGGCGAGTGATAGTGAGTGATTTTTAAATCAAAAAACATATTTTTTCACCTGTTTTTCTTTGGCGTCATGTCAAAAAAAAGTCTGTGTCCTAATGAATCCATTGTAAATGACTCAGCACACTGTAGTAACGCTGTAGTACATATTCCAGGCCTATTTGTGGCGCTGTTTCTGCTACATAAATACACCAAAAACGGAGAAGAATAGACGAGTTATCGGAGAAGCCGGTTAAGTTTCTGTCTTGTTCTCTCTCCCTCCTCCAGTCTCCCGTCCCAGCCCTGCTCCTCAGCGTCTCTCCCCCACCTCCCCCCAGCGCCCCTCACTCTCCCCTGACCAGCTCCTCCCCACCCCCTCTCCTCCCCTTTCCCCTAACGAGGGCCCCGCCTCCTACTCCCATCAGCCCTCCTGCAGCCGCCTACGAGCGAAGTTCCAGGGTCGCCGTAGTTACTCGGAGGTGAGTTTTCGATGCGTCAACATCATTTTGCAGTCAAACGACAGAGCCTTTGACCTTTTGACCCTTCTTTCTCCAGGTGTCCGACCCGTCCCTCATCCACAGGCCGTCGGCTCGGCTGATGAGGGATCCAGTATCCACCCTCCCCAAGCCCAGACCCCTCCTGGGGGAGAAGCAGGGTTACGGCCAAATTAAAGCTCAGCTGCGCACCTCCTTGGTGGGCCTGGTCAGACCGGCCTCGGCTCACGGAGCCGGAGGAGAGCGAGGAGGTGGTGGGGGAGGAGAGAGGGGGGGAGGCAGCAGTCTGAGCAGCAGTCCACATCACTGTGCTCTGGACCGGGGCTTCCCTCTGGCTCCTGAGGTGAGACTTGAACTTTCATTTTCTTTACGTCAAAGAGAAACTTGCTTGATTGAAATTCTAGCGGCTCAAGGAAAATAAGGCTGTCTGAGTGGGGTTGAAAGGGTAACGTTCTGTGTAGCAGTTGCAGATTGAGGCCACTAAACAGGCAACTCCTCTCCATCAATTTACGTCCACTACAAGTCCTTCTAGTTGCCACTGACAGGCTCAGATTGTTATTATAAGTGTCAACATTCTGGGAAGGACCCTACACTGAAGGGCCTTAAACTGTCAGTCTCTCTGCTGGCCATCAGGGGGCGATTTAGAGTCAAACAGACCAGAAAGCAGGGGTTGCTTTAGGGGCGGGGCTACCTGGTGATTGACAGGTTATTACCATTGCCTCGCTGCCAACGCTACCAATAGAATAAGCCTCTATGATCACTTTAACACTTAGCTGTTAAGTTGATCTTGAATTATGAAGCTAAACAAGTTCACACAAGAATCCAGATGGATCCAGATCCAGTAAGGGTGCCGCTCTGCTGCTTGTGTTTGTCAGATCCACCCGTTGCTCCTCCACAGTCCAAATATGGTCACTTCCTTCACTGGTTGCAAAAATTCCAAGATGGCGACGGCCAAAATGCCGAACTGGAGGCTTCAAAACCGTAGTCCCAAAACCAATGAATGACGTCACCATGACGACGTCCACTTCTTCTATACAGTCCATGCATGCAACTCATGTAACCCTAATGCTCTATTCATTCAGGCACATCACTTCTGTCGTCATGACAACCCGCCTGAGCCCACCCCTCTGGTGACACCGCCACAGTCCTCTGATGATGAAGAGGTGATGATGATGATGATGATGATGGTGATGATGATGATGATGATGATGATGGGGATGATAATGATGATGATGGTGGTGCTGGTGATGACGATGATGGTGATGGTGGTCATGATGATGATGATGATGGTGGTGAAGATGATGATGATGATGATGGTGGTGATGATGATGATGATGGGGATGATGATGATGATGATGATGATGATGATGATGATGATGATGATGATGATGATGATGGTGATTATGATAACTGTGTGTGTGTGCTCTTCTCGTGACTTCAAAGTGGGAGTCATTCACCTGAAGTGTGTGTGTGTGTGTGTGTGTGTGTGTGTGTGTGTGTGTTGTGTACATTTACAGGACATATGTACATATCTATCACCGGCTGCCAGCCCGCCTCGGACGCTCGGCGCAATCGGGATTGGCTCATCATCGCCTAGGGAACAGCCCCTACACCCCTCATTCTCGTCTCCTAGGAAACAGCCCCACCATCCCTCTTTCTCATCCCCCGAGGGCCCTGCCGCCCTCTCCTGCCATCTGCCTCCCTACATGAACACTGAGCATGCTCAGTCATGGCCCTCCATTAACGTGAGTAGAAAACAATGATGAGACAAAGCAACTCATAGATCCCCTCCCTGTGGGCAAACTGGCTCATAACAGCTTAAAAGGATATCACACCAATGGACCAAACACATTTGTGTATGTGAGAGAGGGATTCAGCTGACTAATCAGAATATAGGGTGCAGTCGAATAGTCTTTTTTGCTTAGGAAGGTTCCTAACTGAAGAAGTGACCCGGAAGTAAACAAGTGGCCGCCATGATAAGAGCTGTTCGAATTCTCTAAATGCATAGGAAAGGAGCTCCAATGCTTCCTTTCAGAGCTCCTTTAGCATAGGATGCAACGGACCTTCCTATACGAAAGGAAAGGAGATTACGCCGACCCACAATTCTTTGCGAGAGCAACATTTAAAGTGCCGCACACGTCGGCCGTTCATGAAAACAAACGATATGTGCATTTACATATTTAACAATGACTTTCATGCAGACATATAGTCATTGGAATAGTGATGATAAATGTGTGGACAGTGATAATAATTGAATGTTTTTTATTTATTTATTTCAATCATGTTACAAATGTTTGACAAAAACGAAACTAAAACCACAAATGAAATGTAAATAAAACAACGGTCAAACAGGAGCTGCTGGAACTGAAGCCGGTCAGTGAACCAGCTGTTTATAAAACCAACATGGGGAGAAGTGGACGACGTGTTTTTTGTAGTCCATTTTTGTAGTTTCTCCAGCGCAGACGCACGTCAATCACCGGTGCCGATCATCAGCTGTCAATCATCAGCAGCCGCGTTATAATGACGTAGTTTAGTGAAAGTCCGGTCGGATTCTCTGAGCACCGCGGTCGACTATTCCTAAATCCTTTTGAGTTCTCCTATCGCCTTTCCTTAACCCCGTGACGTTTTCCCCAGAGGTCAAGGAATAGGAGTTAGGAATAGGAGTTAGGACCTTATTTTTTGACTATTCGACTGCACCCTTAGACTGAAAGTGGACTTGATCAGGGACACGCTGATGACTGTTGGATTCATATTTAAGGATACGTGAGGAACAAGATGGAACTACTGGTAGTTGGTTTACAAGGAACTGAGGGTGTAACTCATAATACAAATCATAATGTGTTTTTGTGCAACATCTTCATATTGTACTATATTTAGTCTTTGGGCACATGGGACTACTAATAATTCCTAAAATATAACATATTTAACCAAAACAGTAGTCCCATGTTCCTGGAGATGAACCACATTTCTCAGTCAAACGGTTTGACCAATATTTGATAAATGTGTGAGCCTGAGAACATCCCAGGGAACGCTTCCAATAAAGAAAAGAAAACAGGTTAATACAGCTTTAAAAATAATCACTTCTTAGCTACTTCCAACAACTGTTTGGATTTCAAAACTAAAAATGTGATTTTGCCGCCATGTTCAGTATCTTGACAGCTGTGTCTTCCTCTGTAGTTATGGATGGAGTCGGAAGAGAGTGCTGTTCGGAGCTGTCCTCTGTGTCAGCTGACCTTCCCAACCGGTTACCCTGACGACGCCCTCATCAAACACATCGAATCCCACTTGGAGAACAGCAAGATCTGACTTTTTTTCTTCCTTTTTTTAATCAAGCGTTGTCCACCCATTGTCTGCTGAGATGGACTCCAGGCCCGTACGGGTTGTTTTCTATTCCAGTTTTATCCCAGAATGGTTTGATGAGCCTGCATGCTTCTTCTATGTGGAACTTTCCCAGCATAGATCCAGAATCGTGGTGCAGGGGTTGCCATGCCTTGCTTAAGGGCCCCTGCCCTTTGCCCTTCCATCCAGATTGTGGAATTTGACCAGCGACCAAACATGTTTGATTTTCTCTTCATTTGCATACATTACCTTACGCTGTGTTCACACACAAAGCTTGACTGCCGGATTGTGTAGACACCAACGATGTTTCATCCAACATGGCCGTCCTGTCTAAGTATGACATCATCCAGAGGTGCTCGGTGAATTTCACCAAGCTGGATTCTCTGTGTCTAGCACACATCTGCTGGTTTACTACAGCTGGATGGACCCAAAACAAACGATTTAGCTGTGATTTAATTGCAATAAACAGATCAGAAGGATGCTGAAATAACTCCCTAATGATGGTGATCAGTAAAATGTCAAGTTTTTTTTTAGATCTGTCTGTAAGACTACAAGTTAACCACTTTTAAAATGCTTGTTTTCTGAATGGAGTCTGGTTGATGGGTGCTAGGCTATGCTAACATTGTAGCTGCTCCATCGACACTCCAAATAAGGTAATCTAGACATAAATACAGCAGAAACCTTGTTGTTTGGACCACAGACAGTCTCTGGTTTGTCCACATAGTCTGGTCTGGTCTCTGGACTAATGTGAGCTACTATCTAGACCTCTGGGGGACCACGGACACAGGAGACTACATTTGTTTCCTCTGATTCTGATTCAGCGATGTCAGGACACAAGCTGATAGGCTTTCAAAAAACAAAGTCACATAAATTTCTTGCTCTAAAATAACAACTAACAACGGAACGATGCAAATTTTGTGTATTTGCCTCATTCCTCGGCCACACATTTGCATCTTTTACGTCATTCAGCGTCTTTGCATAGATTCTGTATGCAGTCTTGCTTGGCGTTTATTGTGAATACAGCATAACATCTCTGACAAAGCTCCATATCAACCAGCGTTCTTTCTTTTCATTCATACAAAGACCTGAGGGGTAAAGATATAGCAGATGTGGAAAAGACAGAGAGCGGAGCTGCTGATGCTCCCATAGGAATTGTTATTGACGTCATGTATGCTGGTCTCAGAGCAGCCGAGGACGTCAGAAGATGTGCTGGAAACATGGTGACGCCTTTTATGTTCCAGCATGCACCAAACCCCTCCTCATAATGATTCATCTCAAAATATCTCTGGAATATATGAGTTATGATGAGGTAAAAGAGAAAAAAATAGTGTGCAGATGTAATTTGGTTATTTGGATATGATAATAACATGAATGAATACTATACAGTCTAAAAGTCTAATAGATAGTGTATGACGGGTTGATGTACAGGAATCAGCAGACGGGTGGATGATGATGAGGAACCACATGTAAACTCAACAAGAGGGCCACATTCTCAGGTTACTATGAGGAACATTTATCAAACTGTCTTATTTGCTTGTGAAGGTTTTAGACAGCCTTTTCGTTGCGGGAGTATTCCGCCATTATCCCACCCCGTCGTCAGTCTAAACGCTCACCGAGGCGGAAAGGTGTAACAGAATATTACTCTGAGACGCCGACGAAGGTCGTCACAGAGCCGCATCAGAGGAGAGACGAGGCAATACGGCGTTCTGTCTAAACGCTCCGAGCACCCGAGGAGGAAAAGACGTGATGTAGTGAAGACGCGTTACCAGGGCGACACGCCACCAAAAAACATGTACAGTTGACAACCACGAGCGAAAAATATTTATTTTATCCTGTATTACTTCAACAGTTGTACAACAACATGCAACTTTATTGTTGTGTAAAATTGTATTTTAAATGGACAAACATCATATTTGTAATTCAAGCAGGATTAGAAGTATTTGTCTCATGCAATTAACTGCTGTGATAAGTTTTCAAAATAAGATCCCATGGTGGTCCACTGGAGGGGGAGATTGGCTATTTCTATATCATCAGAGCCAGATCTGGCAATGGTGGAGCACAAGATTTTTGATTGGCGGAAATATATGATATATGATATTGGTTTTGCGTCACGTCATGATAGCTTATTCAGGGGTAGGTCTTCTTTCTGTTTTTGTTGATAATGTGTAACACTGATGAATAAAAATATGTATTAGCATATTCCGCTGCAACAGAAAGAAAAGGCACTATTTCTATTTTACCAGGCTGTACTGCCCCCTGCTGGAAGGAAGGGGGTAGACAGAAAAATGAGAGGTTTTCTAAAAGGATCCTGGTGCTCGGACTACAACTTTTGTCCACAGGGGCCGCCAAAATCAACATGAAATGAAAGTTCCTTGTAGTAACTTTAATAAAAACATGGGAGTAAAAAGCAAAAAAGGCCTCTGGGAACATGTTGGTGTGGTAATGAAAGTGGTGTCTTTACTCAACCACAAGCTTTATTTGGAGAAGACAGAGGAAACCATTTCAGCGACTTGTAAATGTCATAAAACATCTGTCTTTGTCATTTTTTCATTCATTCTTAATGATTATTTTATGATTACGACTTCATATTTTGTGATTATGTGAATAGTTTGTATACTGGCATATCTCATAATCCTTCATTGTTTAAATGACTGTCCCCTCATAATCATGAGAATTATTGCAGAATTCTGGAAAACATCATCAGCGTCACTTTTCTGATTATTAATTAGCTTTAACGATAAGAAAAGATTCATGACTTCCCTTAATCATGATGTTTATTCTCATAATTATGGCAATATATATATAAATTTTTAAATTCATGCTGATGAGATAGCATCTCATAATTATAGGGAACTATTATTAACTAATAATTATGTCTTGTTATGTATGACTCACCTAGTAATTATGACTTAGTATCTATGTGATCTGATTATTGTGATGTTGTATCTTATAGTCAAAATAAATTGTAATAAAAAGAAAAATTTGGGACCTACAAAGAAAAAGAAATAATTAGATATGAATTATGTTTAACATATCTAATAATTCTGACCTAATATTGCATAATTATGGTAAACAGTCTCATTTTCAAATAAATATTCATGCAATATATTTTCAACTCATATTTCCAGCAACTAAGCCAGCTTGCTAATTGCTAATTATTATGAGTTACTAAGTCATAATTATGACATTTTATCAGCCAATTAGAGATAGGAATTCCAATTTAAGTGTTTCATATTCCTGAGAAATTATTTTATGGCACAATCAAGAATTATCAACAACTTTTATGGATCTATTATATTTTATTATTATTCTTTTTCAGTTTGACATTGTATTTTAAATCTGCTGAAACATTCCTCTCTCATGAGTTTATGCGTTGTTGTTTTGCTCCACAGGTTTCTGCTGGTACTTAAAAACATGAGAAATATCACGTGAGTCATCATTTCTCACCTCTGTGTCATCTGAGCTGAACCACCTGGACTCATGTGGAGAAACTCTGGGCAGATTTACCCGACACCAACCGATTTTCTGACTCTCAGCTGTTATTGAGCTAGGATGAAAGCCACACGTATCAAGCAAAAAATAATAATCTATAAGAGAATTTAATATGAATCAAGCAAAAATACTCTTCGTTATGTACCTACATGGTTTGTTGTTCCCGGGATGGAAGGGATTTTATACATTTGACTCTTGTTGAGATGGACATACAGTATTATGAGCAGCTGGTCGGGGACTTGCTGCCTTGCTCAAGGACACCTGGCTGTGGTTGGACACACACTGGCTGTTTGAAAACCAACACTTCTTCCATGGAGCCAGCAGAAAGCTGTCTAGTCTGCTCTGTGACTCTAAATGGACCATAATGTACGACATTCACATCATGCTTTTGAGCATTAAAGCATATCTAGTTGTTTGAGTCGAAACACAATATATGTGTAAACATAAACCTGAGAATGAGCATCACATGTCCATCAGATGCTCTGTGCTTGTTTCTGTCGCCACCTGGCGAAGTGACAAGGGATTACACTCAGCCTGGAAGCTGAAGTGTGTTCGCCGCTGAAAGTAGGACATTTGGTGCAGGTGCACTGGTGTACATAGTTACATAATAACTGCTATGTTGTACATATAGGACGAAGAACTAGGTTAGGGCTACAACATATGAATCTGTGTCACTTTAACCTTTCTGCAATACCTCTTTCTTTTCTGTCACTGGGCTCAGTTACTTTCGGTGCTATGTAGTCTCTCTTGGATGAAGGATCCGTTCACACTGACGCCGTAGGAACGCCGTTTTTGAGACGTTGTGACATGGCGAGTGTTGACGTCACTGACAAACGACGTTTAACGACACTAATAACTCACCTCACCAACCACCGACCACATTTCAAAGTCTGCTTTTAGTTTTGCACACACAGCAGCATAATGCCCATAACGCGTTCCGTTAACGAGCGTTGGTGTCGGAAGCCGCGGGGCGCCGACCACGATGATTGATTTGGATTTCACAATAAAAGTCACCATCGTTTGGCAACTTTTATTGTGAAGCAACAGCCGCAGGGAATGTTGGGTAGCAGTCACTATTTGTACTACTGTACTGGCGGACCCGAAAATAAAACAACTCTATATAAAGAGGTGGTTATATAATTTGCTGTGCATCTTCCAAACGTTCACATGGACACAAACCATTAGACACCAAATTACTGAAAAATTGCTGATTGACAGTGTTCAAATTCATAAAACCTTTAAAAGGATGAGAACTGTGTTTAAAAAGTCTAAAGAATGTGTCACTTAAATTAAAATAGACGTGAAAGTCATAACAAACCTTATCTTTAAAGGTGCTATTGACAACATTTATAACATCCAGCCACTAGATGTCGCTCTCCCCTCTTCCATTGCATTTACGTCACAACACAGCTGTTGCTCGGAGCACATGCGCCCTCAATGGGTTGCCAGCGTTGGTGTTAGCTAAAAGCTAGCTTTAACGATATCTTACCGGTCCAGAAGAAAGTATCCACCTCAGCGTTTTCAGTCCTTGAAACTTCAGCTGACTCCAACGATAAAACGCTGAACCAACGTTCACTCTGGTCTCCTCCTTTTGTCACTCAACACTTGCCGAAACTTGGTGCCGAAATGCCGCCTGCTTACCATCAAACTCAGACATTTTCCCCCTTTTTCCCCACACTAGCTGGCAACCCCAAAGACTCTTGACCCCTGACTACACAGAGATACCATGTGATACCAATGTCGTTATTCTATTGGCTCACAAGCCTTGCTAGAAGCAAACGTCACACATCTACACAGAGGTAAACAAAACATTACTGACTGACATTTTTTTAAATGATTAATTCAAAACATTTTTCCCCCACAAGTGATACTTTTGATTCTGCACCTTTCTAAATGCTCCATGGATATTTTTTTTTGTTTTTTTTATTATTCGTTTACATAATGTTAATTCTTATTCTTTAAAATTTCAGAATTTTGAGGAAAAGTGATCGGCTGCATTAGCCACGTCGTATTGGCCCAAATCTTGATTTGGAGTGAATTACTTAACTTTTTAACAATGTGTTATGACTTTTTACAATATTTTTTATTATTATTATTGTACAATGTAGTTGTGTTCATAAGCTTCACCGGGAATGATTTTCTCTGACAAACTGATTATGCACATGATTTTAGCCGTGTTGGTTGAGGATGCGTTATAGTTGTTATGAATACCTCACTGTTACGTCACTGTTTACAACATCAGCAAGAGAGCAGAGCGAACACTTTTTGAATCATGAACTCATGTTCGGACGGTGGATGTTTCTGTGCTGTAAATGACCCGGAATAACAAGGAATAAATGATGAATCAAAACCAACGCGTGTTTATGCGTTAATGACTGATGTGATTTATGCGTCAGCCACAGTCGAACAATGATAGAAAGGAGAAGTCAAGTCAAACTCATGGTGACGACATGCATCAGTGAGGCCTTAAAGTCGCAGCTCCAGAGACGGATTTTTAAAAAAGAAACCGAGGCAAAACACTTGATTATTGAACCTTTTATTTGAAACAAAATCATTAAGAAAACATTTCACTGGGGTTTAACAGTATTCTCTTTTCCTTATTAAAATCCATTGTTGAAACATCAATTAAAATAGTTCACTTGCATCTATGAGAGCACAAAAGGTCCAAGAGGAGCAAAACTCATCCGTCAGCTCGTTTTGAATAACAAATGGTACAGGCAACAGAGGAAGAAGGCAGCTAGGCTAACAGCACTGCCAGCTTTAGAAGAACAATTCATCACCAACGTGTCGACGTTAAACATGAGAAAATAAAATACTCACCAATTTGACACAGTAAGACCCACTGAGAGAAAAGGCAGGACAGCACCAGTTCACCTTATATACACCTGACAGGGCCCAGATTAACTCTTGGTGTGTTCTGCAGCAAGTTTTACATCATTTATTCCTGATTTCTCATCAAAACTGGCATACAAATAAGCCTTACTCAAAATACTTTGTTTACATGATCTGAAATCCACCAACATGATATAAAACAACATAAAAAAAAGAGAGGCCTCAATCCTGATAAACGACTTACTAAATAAAGTTTAAAAACTGGATTTCAAGTTAAGATTTGCTGGTTTTTGAATAATGACTGATTATATTGAAGATCTCCTTTCAGGTCAGAGGTAGGCCAAAGGCTGGAAGGACATTCGGCTTCATTTGTTCCATAGTGACACCTCACCTCTACATGACAGGGTCATTTGTGTCTTCAAACATTCTCTGCCTCATCCTTGCAGTAATGTGAACAGCAGACCTCTGGACCTTCATGCATTTGTTACTTACAATGACACATTTAATAATATTTACTAACTGGGGGCGTATTATTCCTCTTCATGGTCTACCACAGGTCCAGGTTCTGAGTCTTGGCGAAGCCCGGGTCCTTGCGGAGCTTCCAGTAGGTTCCGTTGTTCAGCCACACCTCTCTGCCAGCCTCATCCACAGATTTCCTGAGATGACGAACAAGAGATTACTGTTGCCATCTAGTGGTCACTGGATGAAGCTAAATAAACTATTAAGCATTGTTAAATGTTCCTCACCTGAAGAACCTGGGGGTGTGCTCCTCCCCCGTCTTGGCCATCTCCTTCCTCCTCTCCCTCTGCTTCTCCTCGACCTCGTCCTTCTTCTTATCTGCCTCTGCTACCTTGCCCTCCTCCAGCAGCCTGACGAAGAGAACAGAGGCCACATGGAGGACGGTGCTACAGCGAAGTAATGTTTCACTTGAAATAGACACAGATCAAGCTGGTACCTCTGGTCTGGTCTGAAGCGCGTGTCTGTCGGCGGGAGGACCGCCTTCAGCTCAGGCGTCAGTTCGTTTAGTTCCCTGGCGAAACGCGAGAAGCCGTAGAACTGGGCGTGGTCATCAGGCTGCACATCTACACAGGAAATGACATCATGCATATCAGGTCTGGGGACATTCGATGTGGAACGATTTCAGAGAGTTTCTGGTCGACAACTTGAATATCACCAGTGAAATTCAGCTATATTTGTAAATGTACAACAACTTTATATTTCAGAACAGTGGCAGTGATTCACTTCAACAAGGGTTCTACAGCAAAAGTGCAGCAGGTTGATTCCAAACGAGAATACAAAGATCAAGCTCATAACAAATAACTGAGCAAACAATAACAAGGAATGTTCTGGTTAATTTATTCCAACACCAGTAAGAAAAGTTTAAATTCTTAGACAATTTTTTCTCACCACTAGGTGGAGCCATAACGCTTCTCAAGAGGCATCCAAACCAGTTTTAGTTCCTAAAATCCACATGAACATAGCTTCTAACTGATAAAACCCTGAGACTCCATGTAGAGGAAACCCCTCTACCACCGGGCTGCGTGAACAAACAACTAAATATGAAATGTCAAATGTGTCAAGGCTTTTAAAGAGGACCCATTCTGCTCCTTTCTGGTGCTTACTTGTATTTTAGATTCCTACTAGAACCGTTTACATGCTTTCATTTCTTTTCCCACCAGGCTGTGCTTGCAGCAGCTCTTCTCAGCCTCTCCCTGAAACACTGAGCTCCTGCCCCTCCCTCCTCAAAAGCTCATCCTGCTCCAATTGGTCAACCACACAGAAATGTCCCGCCCCTTACAGAACCAGGAGTTGTACTGCTGAGGAACAGTGATAAAATTAATCTTAGCCACTTGTTCTTCATCTCCGCTTGCTCCAGACATCCATACGAAGGACGTTTAAGTTCGTCTTCTCAACATGCATCTCTACGCTCAGATCCACTGACTAGCTTTGTTTGAGGGCGGGACAAACTAGCAGCTGGGCAGACATGCTAATGAGTAACTTGGGGACACCGCCACTTTACAGAAGCACGATTTGAATTGAGAGGGAGGGACTCCCTTTAGATGTGGACATTAGGCTTGGACACTCCGGGGACCTTTTACATGCACAAATCACTATAAACAGGAGAGGAACGGGGAAAAGCAGAAAAGCCCAGTAGCTTTAAGAACGTTACTCACTGGGCTTCCAGATGCACTTTGGTGTCGACAGGGTATCACAGAAAATGCCCTCATGCCAGAGGCCTCCGAAACGATGAACCACCTCTCCGGCCCGGTCCAGAACCACACCCTGCACCTCGTTCTTACTGTTGTCTGAGCTCCAGTAGCGAGACTGGAATATGGAGAGAAGGTCAGCGTGGTTGAACATTCTTCAGACTTCCAACTGATCGAGCGCTAACAGGTGCAAACATAAGAGGCTGGTGAAACAGTGGGAGTCCTGACCTTGACAAACGTGATCTTGCAGGTGCAGGCGTCGCTCTTTGTGTTTTTGATGACCACCTCGCCATAGTGCTCCAACCAGCGGTCCTGACTCAGCACATTGTGGATACAAGTCACGACCTTGTTCCATTCGTAGTGATCACCGTAGCTATAAACACAAACGCACAATTGTTGGAATGATATTCAACCTCATTTTGTGTGGCTTGCCTACTTTCAGAGTTGTTTTTTGGGCTCATTTCTCAACGTGTCCACATTGTGTGCACCATGTTTAAGGTTGATGAAAGAGGACTGAGCATCTCCAGCAGACAGCCGTAGTACATTATTGCCTAAATGCCTCATTACAAAAACCTGAATGTACATCTGCTGTCGTCCAAACCAAAGTTTTTTTATTTCTATTATTCCAAGTTTGGAAATCCTATATAAATTACACTGGAGAATTTTGTTGCGTCATAAACCCACTTTACACAGGTGGCATTTATCATGTTTACGATGGGCATTTACACATTTACCTGAAGTTAGGGGAGTTTACTGAATCTGAAGTCTAAGATTCAAATAGACTTACAAACAAAATGTGCCTACTGGAAAAAGCCGACTCCCTAGTCTCTTAGTGCAAAAGAACATTGAGGGCAAGTCACTAGCATAGAGTTGTTCACTTTAACCCCAAAATATAAATACACAGGTACATTAGCTCTAGAGAAGCCCAAACTGTTTGTTTTTTTTGTACCATGCAATAACATTAATTTCTGCTTCAAAGTTCAGTGTTTTAACATGAGTCTCTCGAGATTGACTTTTGGAGGCAGCCTCTAGTGGCCCTTTAGTGAACTGCAGATTTTGGCACTTCAATGTTGACTTCCCTTTTCAGACCTGGAGGTTGTCCCTGGTTTCTATATCGTATGAGAAGTTGTACTGCTGTATGATATTATTAAACTAGGAGCTAGTAGTTATACTACTGTTGTACATCTAGCCGTTATCTGCTGCATTGTGTGATGGGTGATGTTAAATGAAGCAGTGGCTCACTGACGTGGGCAGGGTAACGTTGACCAGTCCAAAAGAGAGGATCTCCACCGACTTCCCCCAAAACTTGTTCTTCCATCTCTGATCTGAGAGGAGACAAACAGGGTGCTAGGTTTGAATCCACTCACGCAGTACAGACTGAGCCAACACTCCTCTCTAAGCAGCTCCTACCTTGCCAGAAGGTGAAGTTTTCGGACTCTGCGTGGCAGGCAGAGATGGGTGGGTGATGGCTGACCTGAAAGCACAACATGTAAAGCAGCATGACATTATGTTTTAAACTAGGCGTGGGACAAAGTATCACAACATCTTTCACAATAAAAGCCCTAGACATTTTGACCACCATTGAGATTTGGTCAAAATGTTTCTATACTTTTCCAACGACTGGTTACCTGCTCACTGGTGTAGTGGAAGCCTCGGTCTTCTCTGTGATTCTCGTAGGTTTCTCCCAGAACAGGGTTGAAGGGTTTATAGCGATACCTCCAGGAAGCCCAGGCATATCCAGAGATGGAGAACGCTGCTATGTAAACCTGAGAACAAGCAGTGTGGTGTTTTTAAATTAATTAACCTGCTGCTAGACTCAACAGTATCTCAGCTCCAGCCAGCTAAGCCACACTCACCATTCTCTCATACGGATCATCAATGTGGTTGGCAATGTCCAGCAGCTCAGAGTACTCCAGCTCCTCACAGACTCTCTGCATCAGAGACAGAGGCTCATTGAGAGCGGCTGGCATGGAGACTCTGGACAGGTCCTTGCCGATGTTGTTGTACAGGATGGTCATGATGCCGATGTGGCTGTTGTCTGTTGACTGGGCGGGGATGGTAGCGCGACGACCTGGATCACAGCAACGCAAATCAGCTAAAGGACATCCAAATGTCACAAAAGGTTTCCACAAATGTCCAGAAGTAGTGCAACATGATCAAATACACAACGAATTAGGAAATATAACAAAAGCATGGCAAATAAAATATAGCATTATGTATTTGAGTTCATTTGCTGACAACACCCATCCTGTGATGTGATGATTGCTCATGCCCACATCACAATGGCAATGCTGAAACAAAATATTCTATCTGCTGCCTCCTTTTAGTCCACGGCACACAGAGGAAATCAGCCAATCAGAACAGAGGAGTCTTTAACACTCAATCACTGCTGGTGAAGCCTGTGAACAGTAATCAAGTTGTCTAACAAGGCAGCGCTGATGCCTCATTCAGCATAGAAATGAGACAACACAGTGATGGCCTTACCTGTATTCGTGGGCACTGGGCTGGGATCGTCAGGAGCGTTGCTCAGACTGGCCCGGTAGTTGAGCGTGGCAGTGGCTGAGGAGGAGAAAGGAGAGAGTCAGCTCACCTGGGGAGTGGTGGTTGGGTCGTGTGTTCTGACCAGTGCTTGTAGGCAGACACTCACCGTGTCCTTCTTCAGGCTCAGAGTTGCTGGTGGTGGTGATGTCACTCAGGCCCGACTCATCCGACGCCTCGGCCTCTGATGAGGTCTCACACACGATCACCTCGCTGGCGTCAAAGTACATGGATTCTGCCACTGAGGGCGTCCGATGAATGTGACGACCCGTAGATGGAGTCCTCTGTGAGGGAGAGCAGGGAAGAACAGTTTGTATAAAAGGAAGAGTTGTACAGACCATTAGCCAGCAGGCATGCGGAGTATCGGACAAGCAGGAAACATGCCACCCACAGAATATCTACATGCATTGTTCTGCTCTTTGTCTGTCATTCATATGTATTTTTTTGCAACAGCAAAGTCCGTGTGTCGTGACGGGAAGAGTCTAGATATGCTCTTCTTGAGATGACAGTAAGATGTAATAGTTCACTGCAAAACCAACATTTTGGCAACATAAAAAGAAATGGATTAAACACTCACTCTACCAGCCCACCAAACTCTGTTCTCAAGTTTAACACTTATTAGTTATTCATCATTTGATTTTCCAAGTATTCATTATAATTCCCTTTTTTTTTAAATGCACATGAACCACTCTTCACATTGGCATAAATGGAAACCAGCGAACGGCACTAAAAAGAAAATATGTCACTGTAAAAGCTGGTTGATGACATAAAAGGCTATCTTAATAAACAGAGTCTGGTGCAGCGCTCAGTCCAGGTGAAATGCACCATTACATCGAGACCAATGAGGATCTGTTCTACATCGTTGACATGTAAGTGTGTCATCCACTAACGAACCCATTTGTAAACGGTACCGACATGACTTTTGCTTCACCCGTCTGTCTCTCTGTCTCTCTCTCTCTGTGTGCAGACCCTCCATGTATGCGATGAAACCCGTGAGCAGAGCATCAGAATGATTGTGAATATAGAGGAAACACTGGTTATACTTTGGATGATGAGGGGAAAATGTTGTTGCTTGCAGGTGAAGGTTTGTCTTGTTTTCTCCGCTATTAATTGGTTTTTCCCTAATAGAGGGTGGGGCCGACAATTTGGTTTAACAATACCCAACCCTATCCGTCACACACAAATGCACAACACAGTACACACCTGGTCAGGACGGACGGTGCAGAAGGATTCCTCAGTAGAGTCAGAGGACAGGGAAAGCGAATGGACTTTGGTCAGATGGGACTGTATGTCAAGCTAAACGCACATGGAGGGACATGCACACATATACACACACACACACGCACACACACACACACACATGCATACAAAGACCAGCCATGCAAGACACAGGAAGTAGAAAAACACAGAAGATGATAAATGGTCAGAATGTCATGCAGACTCCAGAGCAGTCACAGCACGAGGCGTTGATCAATGTGTCACTCTACTGTCCAACTGTTGACATGTCTACAGCCATGGATGTGTTTGAATGGGCAGGCTGTCCCAATGATTACTATATCGATTTATTGACCAATACATGGACAATGACGGTGATAACTAAGCTACAACAGGTCTTGTTCATACTTTCATTACCCAGCTCATGAAAAGAGTTGCTGGATAAAACACATCAGGCAAAATAACGTTACATTTGTGATGGAACGTAGCTAAGTGACTTAGCCTCTTTATTTGGGGGCACTCCAGTCGTTCAGCTGGTTTAACGATTTAAACTGATCTGAGTGCTTCAATGATAGTAATCAATGAACAGGTTCCACATGTATCATAAAAGAGGTCTTTATTCCTCCTTTTTTTGTTGTCATTACTCATCGACTTTCACTGTTTGCTGCTCACAGTGGGAACGTAGAGGGCAATTGTTATCCCATTGGATGAAAAAGACATTCATACACAGCATGGGCAGAAAAGAAGCAGCCAAGAAGAAACAACATGCAACACCAAACAAGAAGGTTGAACTGAGCACCGTCAGTTTGACAGCAGGAATTAACAAGCCACTCGACTGACGAGACTGTTGGGTTTCAGTGTGCGACAACGATCATGTCATTTCTTTGTGTGTGGAAACGGAGAGAAAGACTTGAGGTGTGTTCCTGTCCTGCCTAGAAACAGCCCAAACCTGCTCAACAGTTTCAGACAGCACCTCACCAACAGACAGTGAGGGCTTGGCCTGTCTTGTATTTTTGCAGGACGATACTAATATTCTGTGCCAGAAATTTGTGTACTAACTCGGAGTTGTAGAAAAGGTGTCGGGGGTATGATATGTCACTGTCACAGTCATGATAACAGTCATGATAACAGTCAAGTGATAAGCATGCATGAGTCTCTGCGTATTACCTCAGACAGTGTGCTGCAGAGTGTAGCGAGCTGCTGTGAGGTGTTTTGCTTCAGGTCCGGGGTGGTCCAGGCCTGCCTCAGTCTCTCTCTCTCCAACGTCAGAACCTCATGAACCGACTTCAGGGATGCATGAACTGAAACACAACATACAGCAACTTCATTAACATGATGCTACTTGTAATAAAGACAAATGCTGCAGCCAGTAGTGGGTATTAGGTTAGGCATTTTTCACTTTCTGCATAAGTTTTAGCTTCCATTAATACCGTATATATCTGAAAGGTGTAACTTATTAAAGTTACTACGTGGAACTTAATTTTTTTTTCTCATCTTGGCGGTCTCTGTGGACAAAAACAGTAGCTAGTTTGCTTACGTAGCTCATATAGAGGCATCAGTATTACATGGAGACTGCTTCATGTGAAATGTTCCATGTAGTAACGTTAAAACTATCTTAATGAAACCTCGTCACAGAAATGCAGCTGTTAGGTGTGAGAGCCCCACCCCTATGAGAAGCAGTGCAGATGTCCTGGTGAAGCTTCTTGGCCTCAGGTGACGTGACCTGAGGGTTGGACAGCTGATTGTAGACGTAGTCAGGGATGGATTGAACAGACGCCCCCACCGGGGGCCCACCGTTGGAGCTTAGGTGGCTGGAAGTGAACTGGAGACGACGAGAGAGAGGAAAGAGGGTAGAACATCGATCAGAGGATGTTACTATTTAACGGAACAAAATTAACATGAATGGCATCACTGCATATACAGCAAAAGTCTCTCCTACCATTCCCCCCATGGCTTCAACGCGGGACAAAGTCCTGGAGTGACCGAACCCCTTCCCCACCTTCCTCTTGGGTTTCTCCAGGGAGAGATTCTACAACAGACAACAACTTCTCTAAAAAACATTCAAATGTTTAACAGCTTATGTAGACGGATATTTATTCACATTCTGTATTTCTATACCTCAGATATTTTCCCTAAGAGGTAGTAAAAGTCAAGAATCACAATCACAATTTGGAGGGTTGATTGTTGTCACCACACCACTCACCTGCATGCTGATTCGCATCTCCAGGTCTGTGTTTGTGATGGGGAGACCGCCCTCCAGCCAATGGAGTCGTTGGATGAGCTGAGCCAACTCTGTCAGCTCTGTTTGACATCGAGTCAGGTCTGAGAAACAGAGGGTCAAAAGGTCAGTTTAGTGATTGTGATCACAACAGGTTTTTTTTCCCCCCAATAAATGTGGAATTTGTAACTGTTGATGAAATCTGACAGCCGGGCTTCACTCTGTGGCTCAAGATGTTCTCACCATTGGAGGTTGCATCGATGTCGTGGGTCTGCTGCAGCCACGCTGACACCTTGCTGGTCACTCCTGGGTGAGAGGTGGCAGCAGAGGTGGGGCTTCCCACATCTTGCTGGTACACTGATGCCAAGCTGGCATAGATAGGAGGCTGGATGATCAGACAGCACAGCATAAATCAGAATTAAAAATGACAATGACAGAAACTAAATTTGCTTCCATTTTTCTTTTAAACAATTGTCACTGTGAGCGATACTGTAAATAATAATGCAAAAGTTTGTCTATTGATCCATCAGAAATCACCAGAGGCCCCACTATACAGTATTATCAATGATACTTAATTAGACCATCTTATCTCAATTAAAAAAAAAATGTGATAACATTGCGATATATTGCAATGGTTCGTTTTCTTCAACTATAAGTTATGCGGTTTGTCACCATCCGTTTTATCCAACAAAAGTTTTCGCTCTTAGGAGTCTTAACTGACCGTTGCTCTGTTTGTCTGGGCAAAATTGGCCATATTTGGAAGGTTGTTGGGGGCCAAGGAGAGAGCGTGAAGGACACCATGATGCACACTCATCGCCTCGTTTTTCCGATACACGCGATGGGCACACAGCTTGGTCAACCAGATGTAGAAGAGGTCATGGCTCTTTGCCTAACAGGGAGGAAGGAGAGAGAAACGCATCGAAATCAAGAAAAAAAAACAAAGATGTCAAGTTCACTGCAGGCTAAAGAACATCCATATGCATTGAGTTACATTATGAAAATGATATCATAATGTGTTCAAATGTAATCTTGTAAAATTAAGTGAGAAACTTTAATAAGTCCAGTTGTTTGAATGAGAGGTTTTCACATTAATATTAAATAGCTTGTTTAGAGATAATTCATGACAGTGTTCTTAAACATGTCATTAAGGGGAAAGCAGTGAACAGCAGTGATGAAGGTAGTGTGAGCAGAACAAGAACCACGCAGAGCTGAAGTGAACCACAAACAGAACTCCAGAGTCCTCTTTCAAATGAACGGATAATGTAAATAAACTCCCTTCATGTTCTGCTTTTTGAGGAGTGAGTTTGGTTTGTTTAAAGAGGACTATATGTGAAAACAGCCTAGAGTGTGCTGTGTGGGTTACCTTGAGGTGGTAGAGGTTGTCTCCAGCATCCAGGTCTATGCCTTTAGACTTCTTGTTGATGGACATGACTGCCAGACTGACATCCAGAGATCCATGGAGCTTCCCTCTCTGAATCTAAAACACATTTTAAAAAGGTAAAACTCAAACAGACTTTAAGAGCACACTAGAGTAACAGAATCATGGCAAATAATTATGGCCGTTGATCTTTGTGTGAATGAAAGTTAAGTGTTGGCAGCTGCATTTTTGCTCATCACTTACATCTAGCTGAGTCTTTGAGTACTTGAGAATTCCTTTCTCCAACAGGAAGTATCTCTGAAAAGGACCAATCACAGGTAACAAAGATGAGAATTCAGTAACGCTGAATGGTTAAAAGAAAAAAAAAAAATTCAGATGTCAAATCTGAGTTGCATATCTCACCTTGTGCCAGCCTTTGAGCGGGTACTTCCTCCTCTTCATCAAGTAGCCCTCACAGATCCCGGGGATGCTGAGGTCCACAGTGGAGCCGGGAACTGAATACATGTCCAAGTCATCAATTACCTCCCAGTGACGAGACTGACACAGAGGAAACACTAATTATTACAAAATAAAATAAAAAATGAATAACGTATTCAGGCAACATTTGGACTTTGGTGTCACAAGAAAATAAATCAAATGCATTATAACAGAAGGTTTGTCATTAGGGTCGAGGAGAGTATGGTTTTTCCATTGTGAGAAATTGCCTCTTTTTCCACTCATGATTTCAATATGCACTCAGCACAAAAAACTGTAGTACTGTAGTTAAATGCAGAAACCGGATTACTTGAAACCTTTTTACTGTACAATACCGTTTTAAGCATACCTCCCAACCTACTGATTTTATTAATTTAAAAGATGCTACAGGCGACTGTGCTTGGGGCGACTGTGGCTCAGTTGGTAGAGCGGGTTGGCGGTTCGATCCCCGAACAGAATGAGACGACAAACTGAGATTTTCTTGACTTGATCATACATGGAATCATGGTCCAATTCAAATGGGATAAAAACTTTTTTTTTTTTTTTTTAAATTGTCTTTCGCTGTTGACCGTATTTTTCCATAATAAGGTCCCATGAGAAACACTGAAGGGGGCGTGACTTAAAAGCCTTTTTATTTGGGGGCAAGCAGTCGTTCAGCTGGTTTACCAGATTTAAACTGATCTTAGTGCTTCAATGATAGTAATCAATTAACAGGTTCCCCATTTATTCCTCCTCTTTTTGTTGTTATTACTCATGGACTTTGACTGTTTGTTGCTCACAGTGGGAATGTAGAGGGAATCCCAATTGCCAGGCAAGCCCAAAGTTTTGACAGCAGGAATACAATACCGCTTAAAGCATTCCTCCCAACCTACTGTGCAATACTGCGTGGATGATGATTTTGTCCCAAGTTTTGAGGACTGAGGGGAAACAACACAGTACTGTCAGATTCTGTACTTGTGGGTCTCGTTACCTGTTTTGAATATTTGGAGGAGCCGGTGCTGCTGTTCCGCGAGTGGCTAGGTTTAAATGTGCTGGCAGGGGATTTGTCAAGACCGCTGACCACCGACTGGCTGCTGCTCAGAGGTGGCGGACACACCTGAGGGTCCATTGGTGCAATTTGTTGAGGAAAGCGTTGCATGGACCTTCAGGAAAGGTTGTGTCTCAGGGCAAAGTACACGGCCCTGAGGAAACCAAAAAAAGTAACAGTACAGTGATAAAACAATCATGAAGACATTGAGGAAGTAGAAGATATGTACAGTAACGTAACCAAGTTCAAACAAATGTCAATTGTAATATCGTTCAGCATCGACATAGACACCGACTCAAGTTGCCAACATTGCACGTCCTGCAAACGCGTCACATTTAGGGCTGGGCGATATGGGATAAAATCTTGTATATTTTTATTCATAGGCTGATAAATATATCACAATATAAATCACTTTTTTTTCTTTAATTAATTATTTCATTTCTGTCTAGCTTAAATGTTTAAATTATTTATTTTCTCTCTGAAGTTGATCACAAACTGTAGACATTGTAAAACTGAATTTTAAATAAATACAATCGTTATATTCAATGAATATCAAACAAAACATTTACAACTGGAGTCTAGGTCCAAAATAAAGACTACCTCACTGTATTTTGTATAGATTCAAACTGTTTTAAGTTGTTGGGAAACAAACCCAGTAATAAATGGACCAAAAAAGCAGCTTTCAAATGGAAACAGAGGGGAACATAAAGTCTCTTGCTTCTGTCTCTTGTTTTTTTTTTTACTGTAAGGCTAGAGAAGAAGACACTATGGTCTGTTGTTGTTGCCCAGCTATCACACTGGTGCTTCTAGAGGACCAGCAGCACGGGTCTGGTTCTGGAAAGTCCTGCACTGTGCTTCTCTAGAGGACGGCGCGGCTTCAGAGGGTAAACAGTGGTGGTTCTACCGGACTGTGGGCACATGCTTTCCAGTCTACAGTGCTACTACGCTGCTTCTTGTCGGACTTCAAATGTCGTCCACACTAGTCAATTCCCCGAACCGTCTTGTCAACGATGTCTTCGTCTTTTGAGCCTCAGTCTGTGTCTGTTGGGGGGTCTTTCAGAAAAGCTCGACTTAACATTTTCTGACATTGTTTTCTTTTGTTTCGCTGATGCGCACCGCTGCAGGAGCCCAAACATTAGCATGTGTGCTGCTGCCGACTGCTTCTCATTGGCTGCTCGTGTTGTATCTCAAAACATGGAAGGAATGGGTTCTATCAACCATGTCTTACATTTCTCAAAGAAAAGTTACACCAGAATAATTGGCAGTATATTTGTATTGCCCAGGCCTAGTCACATTACTATTTTGCTAGTTGACACAAACAAAAACTCCCATGATTCTCATTTTATGAGCAGTGTTTGTGATTAATGCCCTACAGCCTAGGTCAGCCTGCCTCAAATACGTTTCCACACGGGCCGTTCTGTGTGGAAGGAGGGGGATAGCTGTTGTGATGCAACACACCCGGCTATGTTCAGTCAACTTGGAAAGACCCGGGTTGAAGGTGGATCTGACTGAGCTTTATTGCACCCCTCACTGACATTGACCTCACCGCCTTCTTAATACTAGCTCCGCCTTTCCCTCCCTGTGGGGAGGAATGGGGCTCCCAGCACTACCATCAACAGAGGTAGGCTGTCCAGAGTGGGAGGGGCCTGCGGCGATGATGGCAACCGACCTGTCTTGAAACACAAAGCCCATCTCATAAACATGAGTTGTGGGTGTGACTGTAACCAGTAAGTTTATGAATACATTTTTTACTAAGAGCACAAAATTGATTATCGATCTTAAATCTTAATTTAGCCCTGAAAGTGCATCAAATTGATGAATTATTATATCTTGCAGCCCCTAGTAGAAGTGACACCTTGCTGATGTTATTAGCCATTAGTTATGAGTTTTTTTTTTTTTATATGTTTCTTCCCAGCTCTTCATCATTAAATGGATATGCCTCAATGGATGGATTCACTATGTTAAGCTGTTCATTAAGGAAGTATATTTGCCTCTTGACTAACAGTAAGGCCAGTTATGTAACACAACATCACAACACCTCTAATATAATACGATGCACATATTGACACAAGCACAGTAAAAACTACCTTCACTTTGTATCAGTGCTGATGAAGGAAGTGGTAAAGTCTCTAGACCATTAGGTCAGACAGACAATGACATGAATAACTAGGATGAAACCACAGTCAACACATGGCCTTTTGTATATCCAGTAACTGTTCTTGCTCCTCTGGTAAAATATGACCCTCCCTCCTCAATGTCTGCCTTCCCCTTTTCTCACAGTCAGGATGAGGAAGTGCTCCATGTTGAGAAGTGTTTTGAGAAGCCTGACCAGATTCTATCTGCAGTTTGTCACTGCTGGCTGGCAGCTATTATCACATGATGGTGTGCTTCTTTGGCCCCCACTCTAGCACAGGGTGGATTGGATTTGGAAGGATTAGATCAAAATCGCCAAATGACATTTGGATGATATGACAATATAAATTCAATCATGAATTTTTCCATTTGTATTGTTAATGAGCGAATTAGAGCATTGCATTTTACAATATCAGAAGATACTGTATATGAACATATAATATACAATGATGACCTTTTATACATATTGCCCACTCCCACACTAAGTTTAAAACTACAGCCATTAGTAATACTGATCACAAGGTAGCATCAAAGAAAAAAATCCAAGAACATAACACTATAATGAGGCAGTTGAACGCAACAGTTCAAATCAGAAAAGCCTTAGTGACACAACAACAAATAAAACACACCTTTGTTGGCCTGATGTCCAACAAGCTGCTCCTCCTGTTGTCCACAGGAATTTCCTTTAACGTTCCCCTTGAGAATATTTGTAGACAAGAATTTCCTTCAAAATTCTATTGAAAAGAAAAAAATCCACACAACAAAAAGAAATGCTCCTTGGAATAGTCCTTCAGCTAGTCCTTTGAGAAACTGTTTCACTGAGAGGAATGTCAACCCTGACTGCAGGTATCTGGGCGGGCCTGAAAGTAGAGCAACACAATCCTACCTGACCGAACAGGCCCGCCAGCTTGTCATTACAAGGGCAGGCTCTAACAGAACTGTTGTGATCTGTGGAGCCGACTTTAGAAAGAAAAGAGCTCAATTAAAAGCTCAATTCTGCCCTACATGTAAACAGTAGCAATTACTGTGATTAAAGGTTTGATGTGTATAATCTACACAACTAATACAGATCAGCTTCAGTCAACATATCAGTTATGTTTATAAAAAAATTTAAAAAAACCTTTCTAAAAACCCGGTATGAAACAGGCTCCAAATGTAATGATAAAAATCAGACTCTGCATCTTTTCTGAATCTGTCCAAGCATCTCCTGTAATTCATCAAACATGTGATCCACCAAAGAGCATGTTCAAGTATTATTTCACTGGGCTTCTCAGTAACTTGAAGTAGACAGAAAGGAAAAGCAGTTTGACAGTGAGTTAATTAATAAACTAATTTTGTCATCCATCATTACATCACTTTGGGAAGTTTTAGAGAGTTTTTCTGTCGTATATGGTAGCTTTTTAGGCAGGATATCAAATCAAAGTCATAATTTTAGTATCGTGAGAACATTCTTTCACTTACACACAAACTTGTGCAGCGACGTCAGCATACAGTCGATAAGGAAGGCTGCGTTGCAGAGTGAACCAGGTGAAGGGGAGATAACTACGACAATGAACTACTGAATAATGAAACCATCACAAGTAGAAGGCCAATTATTCATCAAGACACCTGTTCAACAAGCATACATCTGTAGATGGGTAGAAAACAAATAACTCAATCTGCTCTGTCACTTGTCCATCACCACTGTATTTATACAAGCACAGCATGACAGCTTATGTAATAGACAAACGTTGAACAAGCTTTTTTGTTGCCTCGTGAAGGCTCTGACTGACTTTCTATTTCCAGGATGAAGCGGTGATGCTCTGTTGACAAGTTGGACCGGAAGTTGTTGTCTTGGTGCAAACAACGGAGGGTCCGTGTTACCAATTTATTACTATGACAACGTATAGGCACAACATAGCCTCGGCTACACAAGCCAAGACAAAAGCTGTCTGAATGTCGTCCGTTTAGCTTCGCTTGCCACATATCTTACAATCCTTGTAAACAGGAGGAAAGACTGATACTGATTGATGTCTGCGGTCTTCTTTCTAAACTTCTCTCAGGAAAAGCATCATTTCATTCACATTTTAGATTTGCTACATCCAAATTTACAGAAATGAGAAAAGTAGTCCTTTCCTCCCCGCCATCGGGGGACTACTTTGCCGGGAGATTGGGTGGTGGCTTGGGGAGGGCTGTAGTAACTGTCTGATCCTGGGGGACTGCCCCGACTTCCCATCAGATCAACTTTCGTCGCTGCCCTTAGACCCAATGCTCTACCAGCCCACTGTGACTCCTGGTGCTGGAGTTTGTGCTGGATGAATGCAAGCTAACTGCTAATTGAAGGTTTGTTTCCTGGCCATTACTATAATAACACGTGTGCAGCATTAACTTAAGAGATTGACCGCTTAGTCTTGTGTTCACTGGAAGAACAATGTATGCAGCCACACTGACAAGCAATTACTTCCTTACATTTAGCAGATGTTTAAACCGGTTGGTTCTTCCGTCTGCTGGAACCAAAGACGGAGTAGAAAGACGACCACAACATTTCCTGCATGCTTCGCACGGCACATCATTGTATGATTACATCTGGGTTAGAGACTGTGTCTAAAACATTCCACAAGATGATAGGCGTTATTGCTTTGTTGCTGTACGCCCATACGGAGGACAATGTAGACTGAATTGAGACATCCTTTTTTTACTTGTGTCAATTTTGTTGTGCTAATTCAGGACACATGCTCCCTTCACTAATGTGAAGCTCTCAAAATTGCATTGATAATCAGATGGAAGAAAAATAAAAGCACTCAGCTCACTATAAATAGACAGATTTTTCTCATTTTCTGTCCCTGCACATACCACAAAACTAGAAAGTAAGATTTTATTGCCAAGAAAAAATGAAAACATCTACAAAAAAAACATGTTGAAAAGTAACTAATTGTGCACTGGCTGGTATCTGCAGAACCCAGCATGCTCAGGATCACAATGGACAACCAAGGTAATAGTACTTTAGTTGCAAAACAGAGACTATATTCTGAAAATAACTTAATCCTTAATGATATCCTCCTCAACACTTACAGTGTCATAATACAAAACTCAGTGCCACACTGCATGACTCACTTGCAATAAAATGTGAAACATGCAAACTATATAGGCACTCCTCTAACTGATCTGAATGATCCACATTCCCATAAAAACAGAGCTTGCATGGTCATAGATACAGTATGCAAGTGTATCTTGAGAAATGTTTTGGAAAAATAAAAAGACATTGCAGAGGTGAATCTTTTGTGAGAGAGTGTTCCTTTGTTTTTTGTGAGAAAACAAATACTATGGAGCTGAAATCAACTTAACCATCTTTAGTCAAAATTCCTTTGGATGCATGGACAAATGAGTCCAGTTATTGATAGCATTCAAAGCAGGAAGTTTGACATCCAATCCGATAGCGGTATTACTTTGGTCTGGTCATGAAAAATGTATTTGATTCTGACATGAACCATTCAAAAAGGGGTCTTGAGAGGGGTGATGAGACCAAGACAGACACTAGCATTTCTGTAATCTCCGACTATTTGGCAGGAAATTCAGAAACAACCTCTATCACATATGATGCCTGACCATTTTTACTCCATGCCACTCATTTGGAAAAGCTTTGAAATCATAAAAACTGAATGAGTGATGTCAGATAGCAGACACATGGATTAAATAATGTAACCCCAATCCATACACACTATTTTTGTCTTAAAAATTATATTTCTAAATACATCTGGCATGGTTGCAGGTGACCAGACATGTTTACCTGCCACAGCCAGCATTAGGTGTCACATGTTAATTTAATTTCCTGCTGTCATGGCCCAAGCATGATGTCAAGTCATGAACTAGAACAGAGGAACCATGAGAGGTATGTGGTCTGACCAGTACACCAGAGAGAGTAGGGGCTGAGATACAGGCATGAGAGCAGGATTTTAAAAAGTACAACACCAACTGTATCATTGCCTGGAGCAGAAATAGAGGAATTCTGTGTTTGGATTATGTAAACTCATTCAACAACATGTCTCCCATAGCTCTATGGTGTTGTCACAAACTAGATCCTCAGCTTCCAATCCATCGGGTTTGAAACACTGTGGATAATGGATAAACATTCCCGAGTGTACCCGAGTGTTAACCAGGTAGCCATTAGTGGCGGGAATCAGCAGAGGCCCCAAAAACAGAGGTGCGCCATTCCTATGGAACCACAGGCCAGGAAACGCCAGGATAAAACTGCCCAACATAACCAAATGAGGGAGATCGGGTAGGACGCTACTGACATTAACCTCTCACCATTGAGCCTAATAAGACGCCCAGCTGCAACAAGAACTTGATGAACAAACATGTTAAATCATCATTTATTAGCAGTCTGGGTTTCACCGATGTACTACAGCCTGCTTTACGTTAGCGAGTGCCCGGTGGAGGGAGAGCGTGTGACACCGAGTATGAAGTCAGCAGTAACGTTACAGCGTTAATGTGTGTATCACTTATTTAATGGTGATTAAAAGCTACAACTAGACACAAGCCACGTTCCCGTGTCTTGCAGTTCCAGCTGTGAGCTTGAGCATTACAGCACCTCTTGCTGTGGACTTGGTGCTTGCTGTGCCCAACAGAACTTTGCCATTCAGTTGCCACATGGCAACGCATAATAAGATATCATGATGACCTGAACACAGAATACAATTCATTATCAGACATGGCTGTCGGGAATTAAATTACACCTCTGTTCAATTATCTGTTCCAGTATAAATCTGCAGTCTAATCAGTGGCAGCAGGCACTGTGAATTGGGAAAGACAATGAAAGGAGCGAGTATATGCTGCCGTTGTGTGCCTTTGTGGCCATTTGTGTTGTGATGCTCTGCTCACATTTATTTTTCACACCATAACTCAGGGATTTGTCTCAATCACTCAGCTATTCTTTCCATTTGAATTGCACCATGAGTGCACATGATATTTGTCAATTTAAAAAGATACTTTTGGACATAAGACTGTTAAAATACATAATTAGAAAGACTACAATCAAAAGTCGCATAAGTGACGTTTGTCTCTGAAGCTACGACGCCTGTGTTCGGTACCAGGATGTAACGTGACTCACGCTTACAGGTCTGGCTCATTTCCCCTCTTCCTGGCTGTTAAAAAGAGTCGCTGGATAAGACACATCGGTTAAGATAACGTTATTTTAGGGATGGAACGTCACTCATGACCATGTTGATGACACACGTAGTGTGTCACTGAGAAGTTACACACAACTAAAAATGATGCTACTACAAGCCGACTCTTTACTTTCAAAATAATACATTCAAACATGATCAAACAGAGCCACACAGCCATGGTCTCATGGACGTTGCCCCCGCTAACTCCTCCAAGCAGAAATAACTGAATTCATACATCCAACATGACTGAAGGCAAAAGAAGAACTCTATATCGACAGCTAACAGATATAGTAAGTCAGCTAACAAAGCATCTATGCCCAACGTGACCGCAATATCAGATTAATAAACAGGTTAAGACTATTGTGGTGTGTACTTTAAGGTCCAGAACAATCTGTTCTTTCACAGTCACAGAGATCTGAACGGACTGGTTCACGCTGGCTCATTCACTCCCTCCCTCTGTCAAGGAATGTGCCGGAGCATCGTGACAGATGGGAGTTCTCAACTCAACAACCCAGTGCTTCAGTTTTGGGTGCAGTTTTTTTTGTCCTAATATGTAGAAAAGAGCGGTGCAGGGATGACGCGGATTTGTAGGCCAGCCCCTGAAGTTAGCATAAAACTGGTTCCTCTCGACGAAAAGCCAATGGAATTTTTACATTTGATTACAGCATAAAAAAGGCTTTGTGATTTTGTTACACAAATTAACACCGGTTTGATCATTTTTTAAGCTTGAATGCAATCTCCAGAAGCAAAAAGCTAACAGAGGCGGGCAAGCCGGCGTGATGCTATTTAGTAGTCTCATTAAGCTACTTGTAATGTAAAAAGATTCAAAATTTATGAGATGGGTCTTTCACATTTCTATTTATTTTATATCAAACAAAAACCATCCCATTAAAACCTCTTAAACTGGTGGTAACCACAGACACCGTTCATTGATCTACCCAAAAAAGAGGTGGAGAAACATCCATTGGACCACTGAAACAGTAAGCGCTGCATCTGAAATTGTCTCGATGTTAAAGGGAAAGTTTGTCCTAATTTCAACAAAGATGGCAGCCATAAATGACTCAACCTCACTCTTTACCCAATTTGTGCATGCATGCAGTTGTATTGCTATATTTTGAGCTTCCTCACCAACAGACTTTTTTTTTTTTTTTTTAAACATTTAGCCTTATTGTTGCTTTAATTTTTAATTTCCGTATTAAATGTTCATTTTCCACTTTAAAATTATTAAAAACGTATCTGAGATGCAATATTTCTTTAAAATGTAAGGTAACGTGATGCCATTTTAAGAGTTTCAAGCATATTTTGATAGATATTGGGATAACATCGTAAATCACTATTATAAATTGCGATAAGAAAGTCCAGATGAGTGGGTAAGGGTTGTTCTTCAATGCACCAGGTGTGTGTAGTTAGTGAAATTCGAAGCTTCTAGTCATGGATTTCATGAAGCTAATGTTAGCTTTGCAACGGCCTACAAACAAATCAGGGTAACAACAAAACGGTAGGCCTACTTTATGTGAATTTACACAACACACCCAACTGGCTTCTGGTGGGAAGAAGAGCATCCAGTCACACGGGAGGGTGTGTGTGTGTGTGTGTGTGTGTGTGTGTGTGTGTGTGTGTGTGTGTGTGTGTGTGTGCGTGCGTGCGTGCGTGCGTGCGTGTGTGTGCGTGTGTGTGAGAGAGAGCGGTAAGAGGGTGAAGAAACAGGTTTGGTTCAAGTGAACACCTGTCACACATGTCATCGACCGATAAGGAGATCTTTCTCTGACATAGTTCACGTTATCTCTGAAAACATTCGTCATTGGAGAGTCACACACCAGAATGCGGTCAAACGTTTCTGTGTCTCAAAGTTAGAAAGGTAAAACATACGCCATCTTATTTCACCTAGCAAACAAAACGAACCGTCCGCCCACAACACGCGTGAACGCCCTGGCGCTCACCAAACAAACCGCTACTACTACTTATTTAAAAAAAAGAAAGAAAAGTTTCTTCCGCTTGAAAAGTAAAACAGTATGAAATGGTTTACCTGGCGCCAAGTTGGAGGCGAAAAAGTGTTTTTTTTTCCTGGACTCACCTGTTTTCACTGCCAGTCAGCGTCCTGCCCGAGATGAAGCGACCGGCCGACCTGATGATGAAACCGAACTGCCGCTGCCTCGCGTGCCCGTGCCACAAAACTACACCCACGAGCACAGGTGCAGGACAGGTGCATCATGGGAACACTTTGTTCGTCTTCTTATTTTTAACACAAAAATATAAAATCTAATTTACAAAATTGGTAATTGGCAAAAAAAATGTTAGCTTCATAATTCAACGTCAACTTTACAACTAAGTGTTAAAGTAACATTAGTAGCTATAACTGCATTGCTAGCATGGTAGCGACCTGTCAATCAGCAGGTAAGCCCGCCCCCTAAAGCATCCCCTGCTTTCTGGTCTGGTGGACTCTAAATGGACCATAATGTACTAAATGAACATCATGCTGGATTGAAGAAGACTTGAAACTAGAGATTGAGAACATAAACTCATGTTTACAATGTTTACTGAGATAATACATCAAGAGAGAAGTAGGACCATTTTCTCATAGACTTCTATGCAATCATTATTCATTGTACATTATTCATTGTACATTATTCATTGTACTGATATTTTCATACTTTATTCTTGATTTGTCTGTTTTAGTTTTTTAGTTTGCAGTTAGTCATTCAATTATTGTCATTTATAAAGAACTTGATCATTTAATTTCTTTTTTTTTTGTTTTGTTTTTTGAACATTTTCAAAATTATAACAGTCCAGCACAGTGCAGATGATATTAGATATGTAGCAAGTCCAAAATACATCCACAGCAATGATCTCAAAGGTCCATGTTAGGTCTTACATTTCAGGCAGTTTCATTCTGAGTTCTCAGGTACCACTTTATCAAACTTTGCTGTAAAAAGGTCTTTCTGACCGTTAATACGAAATCTTAGTCTGATATCAAAGACTTGCACAGATGTATTGAAGGAGGTTCATCTCCTACCCATTTGGTCATAACAGCCTTTCGGCCCAACATAAGCAAAACATTTACAGTGTTCTTATGTGATTTTAGTGATTAAAGGAGATATCCCAATAAACATAATATTGGATTAGGTTGTAGTTGCTGCTTGATTATCACACTAATCTCATCACATACAGTTTGCCAAAACCGTTGAATCTTTTCGCATTCCCAGAGGCAGTGAAATCTTGTCCCTAAAATAGTCTTACATTTTGGGCAGTTTGGAGAGGCCCCTGCTGTATATTTACTATACATATATGGAGATATATAAACATTTTGTAAGATATTATATTGCATTTTTCTGAATCTATTACATATGGATATTTTTGAGGGTAAAAGTAAAATTTCCTCCCATATTTCTCCGTCTATCGTTGTTTTCAACTGGGTCTCCCATAGTTTCCGTAGGAATGATAGTCTGTCTGTTTTCAGATATTGCAATTTGGAGTAAAATTTGGAGACAAAGTGACCTTGTTTAAGACTATATAATTTAATTTCTATGTATGAACTAAGTAGCCTGGGACTTAATGGTTAATATTCATTTTTGAAGTTTTCCATTTTTTCCAAACTCGTGTAGCATTCTGAAGTGAACCTAACAACAATAAATGATCTTACTTAAACATGCCTATCATATCAATTAGTGGGGTTATGATTCATGATTTTAAATTACTCATAATTGTTGCATATTTCAATATTATTTAATCCGCAACAAGCAAAGTCACAATCACAGTGAGCGTTCATCTCAATAGAAACAGAAGACACATGGATCAGGACTGAACATTTTATTCTTTTCAATACCAACATTTTGCAGACCTGGAAACGATCACTTGTGTCAGTAATCCAGGATTTACAGAGCCAGAGGAGAACCCTGCTTTAAACACAACACAACACAACCAAACAGGGATTATGATCTCTTCACTTCCACATCAGGGAAAGTGTGCTGCAATCAAACAATTTTGGCAATCACATATATTCTGCTAGGAGCTGCTTCTCATATTATAATAAAACAAATCATAAAAAAGGAATGCCCTACGTTAGTAATCCCATTTGAAGCAAACACCAGCTGGTGGACCCGGGGTTTGACAGAAGGACTGACAGGGAACTGCTCTTCTCTCATCAACGCGGCTCTAGTGGCGAGATGATGGAGAACAACGGAGAAAAGGACGTACGGCAAACACAACAGTCATTTATCAGCAGCTCATTAACATCAGATTCCGTTTGTTTCATTAGCCCAAAATGTAAAAAAATGTTTCATGAGGGGGTTTATATATGGGACATAATCCCCCGGTAATTTGTCATTTTTACACTTTTGATGTGTTAATGTGGATTACTTTTAGGGTTAGAGAAATCTTAGCTGTGTACCCAATGCACAGTCTTTATGCTAAGCTAACTGGCTTCATAGATAACGTGAATAAGAGCATTTACCAACATATTCCTTTAAAAGGATTTGATTTTTCAGCACCAGCTCAACACAATGCTCATGTCCTACATATACGACGGGCGAGTTCCTGGTCAGACACTCAATGACCTCATTCCTCCTGCTCATGAACACATCCCTTCCTTTCATCTCCCAATGTTACTGTTCTTTTTCTTGGTACAAAGATCTTACTTCCAGCATGGAGTCCCTCCACCATGGCAGAACTTCATTCTGCTATCTCCTTCGCCGCCACAAAAACAGCAATAGAGGCCACGCCCCCTTCCCATGTCCCCATGGGACCTTATTTGGGAAAGATATATATGGCAGTCATAGCGAGAGGCAAACATGTTTTGATCCGAATTCCCATCCAGTACCATGAATTGTACATATATTTGTCAATTTAAAAGATGATTTTTGCACATCAATAAAGTAGCATTTTGTGGCCGTTAAGTGTAAGACAGAATAAGAAAGACGACACACCAACAGAGGCGTCCCTCTCTTGGTGTGCTCCGTACCAGGATGTAACAACAACAACAACAGATCTCCTTCTTTCTCTTCCTGCTGATAAAGAGTAGCTGGATAAAACACATCAGCTAAGACGTTACACTTGTGATGGAAGCCAAGCTATAAGGGCGGCGTTGGTGACGCACATTGTGTGAGAAATAAAAGGACAAACTGAGACTTTCTGGGATTATATTTTAAATTAACCAATGTATAATTCATGGTACAATTCAAAGGGAATCAAAAAAATCCTGTCATCCGTTGACTGCCGTACATGTTTTTCAGAAATAACACCCCCTCCGTGTACACCTGACCATCTGGAACACAGCCACATCATGTGTGCAACTCACAGGATGAACTACCAGTCGGTGCTGGAAGTGGATCTTTTTACAGCTGGAATAATTAACCAATAACAACCAATAACACGTTGAACCTACATAAGGCATGGGAGTATTGGATCAAGATGAAAACAATCTTTTTGGGGTGTTTTCTCCATTCAAAGCCCTACAAACCAGCTCCTCTGTCTTCTCACTGTAAATAAAAGTACCGACAAGTCCATTCATTCCATTTTGGACGAAACTACTGTTAGCTGAAAAAGGGCTGGCTAATCTGAGTCCTTCATTAGTTCCCCTAGTGACATGAATCCATAACAAACCCAAATCTGTGTCAAGTCTGACATCTAGTGGTGAACATAATGCAACTAAAATGCCAAATGAATAAGAGTGCTGCAGGGATGACGGCTTCTAGAAGTTAGCACCGCCCCGGTTCCCTCAACTAAAAGCAAATTGGTGCTTTTCATTGGATTATTGCAGAAAATCTAACCATATTAATTCACGATACGTACATGTTTTGTTCAGAAAGACACTGCTGTTATGATTCTTTTTTTTTAATGAAGCATGAATGCAATCAGCTGAAGTAAAAAGCTAAGGAACTCAGAGGCAACTCAAGGCAGACTAGTGTCCTAGTGGTGACGTTTAGTCGCATCATTTAGACGCGTTACAAACATATTTTATGTCGTAGAAAGACATGAACATCTCTTAAGCTTTTCTTAACCACAGAACTCATTTTTGGCATCAAACCAAAAACTATAAAAAAAAAAAGCAACATTGAATGGAGTGGAGGGAAGCAGAAGTCCTAAGATTCTGACTGATTTCCAGATTTTTGGCCTACCAATTATTGGGGTTAAGATTTCTATTCAATTAAAGCTACTTAATTAGCAAATTCTCAAAGTATTCAATTCAATAGAAAGCAACAGCAAACGTGATTAGCCTTCTGTGTTTCCGTGTGGACAGATGCAGCCAAAGCCTTTGGTTGAGTCACTTACAATGTGAACACACGGAAAGTTGCTTCTGTCTCGGTTTCCTCTCAGCGAAAGCACGGGATGGTCCGCTTTATACGGCGGCGGGTTCATCACAAGAGCCGGTGACCCGGAGAACAGCAGGGCACCGAAGAAACAACGCACCCTGACACACTGCAAATTAGTTTCAGCACAGCAATGAGAGAGAACGGCACCAACAAAGAGGGTAGAAAGTGTGGTTGTCAATGATAAGTGATTTCTCCAGCAGATTTGTATCTGGTTAACAGATTTACTCTCGATCCAACAGCGCTAATAGAACTGAAAGCTAAGCAGAACTTTGCCCTTTTTTTTTTTTTTTCTTTTTTTTTTTTTTTTATAACACACAGGAATCATTGTGTTCAGACAGTCAGCTGCTGATGTTTTATCCACTTGGGGTCTGAAAAGTGCTGCGGCGTGGCTTCGCCCTGCCAGGAAGGAGATGAGCCTCGCTACTCAGGCGGGGCTACCTTGACGAACACCATCCCCCTCCACTGACCGTCCCAGTAAAGTCCCTTTGCTGGCCCAAATCTCCAAGTGAACTCCAGGCCTTCACCTTGTTGATCCCCATCAGACAGACCACAGTAAGGAGTATAAAAAACTGACTGGAAGTCTGTTGGGTCAAAGTGGAACAAACTGCATTCACAGGTTTGAGCCACGAAACTAACCCTTTATAACCACGACCAGCGCCACCGGGTGGTCCGTCTCGACGTCTGTCGGGCATTTGTTTAAGATTCAAACAGGACATCATGATGCCGGCCGGTTAGCTACACAAGTAGCACACATACACCGTCCACGCAAGATTTACCAGGTGTTCATTTTGTCCTCGCCAAGAGAGCGCTACGAATTCTTCACCCACTGAAAAATCCAGCTTGATTCTGACCCTGGACCTGCTGGACTCCTGTGATTTTGCTCCTCCGCAGCAAACACATAAAAAAAAAAGAAAAGAAAAAAAAAAAGGTCCCTTTGGTCTTTGGCCTGACTTGGAGTCCAGCACCGTCCAGGGAGTCAGGGCTGGGAGCTGCCCTGGCTGTCGGGGTCCGTCCCTGAGGAACTGGTGTCTGAGTCCGAGTCGTCGTTGTGGTTGTCCTCCGCCAAGCTCTTCTCGCGTATTCGCCGGTGGGTGGCGCTGAGGCGAGCCAGCAGGCCCTGGTAGTCGAAACGGCCACGCTTCTCGCCAAACGGGTCCTGGGTGGAGGGACGGATACACGGACAGAGAGGTGAGCCACGGCTGGGCCTGTATGTCCCTCAGAAACAGAGCATGTTTGACCTGATGAGGTGACGTCTATCCGTTTCCACCAGGAAGTCATATATAACTCACTCTCTGTACTGCAGTGTATGCTCTGCATACAGAAATGTTTATGTTTAATTGCTCACAAGATAACCATCTTTTGATGCTTAAAACACATGCCATTTTTCTGAGCTTAGACGCCCGTATCATGGTATTGGAAATCATGCTGTCAGGATTTCTATAAACCCTGGTATACGCTGATAGCACCCGAGCCTCAATGGAAGTGAAAATATAGGTACAAATGAATGGAAAGCCAACAATAAGAAATATAGCCACCTGCATGTTCTGTCCCTGTAGATGCAGTCTCTCTTTGCAGACTCCCTCGTAGAAATCATAGTATTCCAGGAAGGACTTTTCCATCACGCTCCTAAAAACACACACAAATACACACAACGCCAAGCAGCTGATGAGCAGGAAGAAGAGGATGAAGAGGAGGTGAGCAGGACAGGACAGGAGATGGAAAAGGGAAGGGAAGTGACGATTAGTTGGTTTGTAGATGACGCCGGGTCTCACCACAGAGCTTCAGGACAAGGGACTTTCCCCTCCAGCATGTCGCACACAGCCACCCTCATGGTTTCATGGCGGATACACTCATTGTAGTTCTTACTGTCCCCTGGGTGGCGCTCCTGAAACACATAGACCATAACCTTATATAGAAACTTTATTATCAGTGCATTAAAAAACACACACAAAGACCTGACAGCTATACCAAGCTCATATATATATACCACCAGTTCATTACTAACACTATTAAACTGGATTCATCTCAATTTAATGTCACATATAAATGCAAACAATGTATGACATCCAGGCTGCAGCCACACACGATCTGTTTCTCATAGTAGATCTTTAAGACAGACTGTCCACACTGTGATATTCAAGCAATCAGATTGGATCCATCTTGGCCAAAATCATTTCCCCCCTGAAACAATCCCACCATCATGTCGCAGTGCAGGACCACTGACTGCAATGGGGGAGGCTGGAGGTCACTGTGATGTAAGGAGGAATTGAAAGTGCCAGCAGAATGTCCATGAATGTCTTTTTCTGCATTCGTTTGCAAACTGCAGAGTGTGTGAACGGCAGTGTTAGGAGTGTAAATCACCAGTTTCATCACAATATGAAGAGCGTTACCGATTTTCTGTTTCTTATACAAAAGATGAAGCTGCCGTTTAGAAAGATTGATAAAAGAAAAGCACCTCTTAGTAGATGGAAAGCCAAGTCATACAGCCTTTCCAGCTTTTTATAGTCAGAGAAAAGTGTTGAGTTGGGGTTTACCAACACACACACAACCTTGTACTTCCATCTTTGTGAGGACATAATGCTGTCAATCAGCTCATCAGAAAGTGCAGCAGACAGACATTTCAGGAAGATCAAGTGTGTGTGGATTCGCACGTTGCTTTCAGTTTGGATTCCCCGTAAAACTCAAACCGGTCCTCACAAAGATAGCTGAACAATTACACAGACAGAGGCGGACAGAGAGAGTACCTGTTCAAAGCCAGGTTCATTGTGATAGGGGTTCTCCGTCATCAGAGACTGGATGGAGATGAAGACAGAGGAGATGCTCTGGGCCGGGCTCCATGCTGGACCTGTCCATGTCCTACACACAGTAGTTGATAGTGAGTTAACACACCACCCAACACTCACCGTCACCAACCACCCTGAACGGGTTGCCGTGGGGACAAACACAAGCGATGGTTGTTGACTCACCCCAGGATGCTGAGGCAGACCTTGCCGTTGCGGTAAAAGTTGGGGTTGAAGCGGACCGTGTTGTGCCCTGTGGTGATGAGCTTGACCCGCGGTGGGTGGATGGGGTAGTCGGGGGGGCAGCGGAACAGGAAGAGGAAGAAGCCGCCCTCGTACGGTGTGTCGAACGGCCCTGTGATCAGGGCATGGATCTACAGGAAGAACAAAAAAACATGTAGAATGATGCTTAATGTGGGTCTCAGGGTCAACCCCACTCCGGATTCAGCTATTTCACAACTTCTAGACCTGATTTAAATAATGGCTATTCCAGGTTCGTGCCAGGTTGATTTACCTCAAAAGCTTATCAACCAAGTTAAAAACGTCTCTTTCTAAATGTAAGTCTAGGGAAAAGTCTATTTCGGCCCAATGGCATCACATGACGGACCTGGAAATTGTAATTTCACCGCTTCCACTCCACTATGTGAAATTGGCTTCAAAGCCTGGGGGCGTGATCATGAGAGGTGTACAAAGAAAGAGACTGATGGCGTAGGCGAACAGGCCATGGAGCAGAGAATGTGACCTTGGAAATAACTGGTAACGTCCACATCAGATGTCCAAATACAAATGAGAAGAAAACTAAGTATCAGAGATTCCATGAGCCAAAAACCTCCTTTTTTTTGTTATTTACTAACATCGGTTTCTAGTCTGGTTTGGACTCTAGATGACACAAAAACCCTGTGTTAAAATGTGACACATGGTGGAAACCACTAACCAACCTGCACACTTACAAGCACGCTCACGTGATGTCTTATGGTTTACTGCTAACAGATCAGTGGTTTTATTGGCGCTAGACCTGAGAGTTAAAACACATCGTCTCTGCAACCTGCAGCCTGTAAGGCAGTCACCAGGGCAACACTGTTGTTCATGATGTGGACGAATCAGGTGATTTCCTTCCCGTCTGTTATTGTGGCGCTGTACTTCATACTGTGATATTTCCACATTAATAGTCTGCAATTTATGAATACTGGTTTCATACTAAGGTGTGGGCCGTACTAATAAATGTCAGTGTTGTGGTGACTAAATATCATGTTGGTGAGAAGTTTCAGGCCCAGCCAGTGGCTGAGTGTTGGCTAATGCTAGTCAAAATGCTAAGCTAACAAAGACCGTTATCACAGTAACAACAACAACAACGAGCCAATTTATCACACACATGTTGATAAGGTTGATGAACTCAGCCTAAATGCAGCTATTTGGGCATGAAAATGTATTTAACATGTTTTCAATTAGAATCATAAAACAAATTGTGATTTATCATCTTGATATTCCAGATGATAGAAGTTGATGTGGAAAAGGCCGTATTAAATGGTCGGAACATTCATTTATGCATAAATTCGCTCTCATCATTTTTATTTGTGAATAGGGTTTGGCAATATTATTTGTATAAATGGCAGATTTGAAAATGGTCCATTGTTCGTAATTACAGAAGGATAGGCTGGGCTGCTTTTTAGAAAAGGCACTGCATTGCCGATCATATTAGGAGGCGTCACCCACAAAAGACTTTTCCTCTGGGACACCTGAAGTTCGCTCCTCTCTTGTGCCGCGTTAACCTGACTCTCGCCAGATGAATTTTGTTCCGCCTAGCTCCACTCACATCCATCTGGGATCGCTTCCGTTGGGAGTGATTTCGGCACCAGATTTTATGGATGAGCCAATCAGGACGCAGGGCGGGAGTTTCATAGATGTGACGTAGCGGAGAAGCGACTGCAAGACTGTTTTGATTCAGACAATGGCGGCTCGCATCGAGGAAGCAAACGTCAACATTGATGCTGCTATTTCATGCTGTTCTGTTTTGATTTTCCCTGCGTAGCTCTCATCAGCGTCACGGGCTGGCTTCGATGTGAGTGGTTGACGTAGCACGTCAATAAAGATGACGGACAAGTGTCTTATCCAATCATATGCAAGGATTTTTGATAAGGCCCAAGGCCTCTGAAACACCTCTCCAATGGAGCGATCCCAGATGGATGAGTGGAGCTAGGCGGAACGAAAATCATCTGGCGAGAGTCAGGTTAGTGCCGCGTGTCAAGAGTTCATAAATGAAAAATGTATTTACAGGCAGCTCGCCCTACCCGTCTTGAAACACGGATGCTTTATGGATGTGACATTTGAACCTTTTTAACATATCTATAAAACCGGTGAATTTAAGAATACATTTTTTACTAGAGCAAAACATTTTTACAGTTCTAAACTCTTAATTTAAGTGCTTCAAATTGATGAAAAATACACAATGCACACAGGCGTGATGCCGAAAGATAGATTTAAATGTAGGAAAAGAAAGTGTTAATTCCAGTCAGATCTGGTCAGCAGAGACGTCTGTATCTGGCTCAGTGCATCTAGATGTTATCCAGATATGGGTCAGTTGAAATGAGACGGGGCACATGGCTTTTTACCTTGGTCATGTCTTGCGGATCAGGGACCACAAACATGCCTGGTGGAGGCTCCTTGTAGATGGACATGATATCCCTGCAGAGAAACAGAGATGGAGACAGGTGAGGTCCCTAGAAGGACAAAGTTACGGCAGAGACAGAGAAAACCTTACATACAGTCAACAGAGATGATTCAATTTGATATGCTTTATTGGCACGAATGTAACAAGGGCAATATTGCCAAAGTGTCAAGTAATAATGAGCTAAATAAAGAAAACAAAACAAGGTAGAGTTCACAAAATCATATAAACAAAAATCCTATATCCATTAGGCTTGGGCGGTAATACGGTATACCACGGGTCTTAAAAATAGCAACGGTATCAGTTTCAATACCGTCATTAAAAAAATGCAATGCACTTATATAGGGGAGAGAGAGAGAGAGAGAGAGAGAGAGAGAGAGAGAGAGAGAGAGAGAGAGAGAGAGAGAAGATGGCGAGTCGCGCACCGAGTGACCTGGTCTCAAAGAAGAACACGACTTCTGCAGTTTGCCAGTATTTCGGGTTCCGACCTAATGAGAAGTAGAGCTTAGTTCGGGCCCAGAATATCAAGCCCGACCCTACATGCATATCCGTGGGAAGTGGGGGTGCGGCTGCACTAGGCTACTCAGTCACAAAAATATACAAATCATTGTATAGGCTATATTAGTGCCGCGATTAGGATATGACTGGACAAAGCCGACACGTATGTTATCGCCTCCTCCTACTAGTCACTTGAAATGATCCCGTACCTCGGACTTTCCTGATGACTTGCTCAACGTTAATTGTCCTGTTTTTAATTTATCCTTTATGTCTCCAAGTTCCATGTTGCACTTTAGCGTAACTTATTTATTCTTTGATTTAGCTGCACAGAGCGGAACCGTTATGAATGATGCGTGCGCACTATGTGTAGCGTCTTTTTTTTTTTTTTTTTTTAAACTTTGTGTAACTTTGTACACATTTCTTACGTAGACCTACTCTGCTAAACATATAACCAATAATATTTAATGTTTATGCCTAGCCTTCTCCTCAGATAAGGGGAGAAGGCTAGGCATAAATGCAATGATAGAAAAAAAAAAAAAAAAGAACGAACGAACGAACACAAACGCTTGTTTAAAGGCCCAGCCCGAGGGTAGTGATGGGAAATGTCGTCCCGACACGGCCCGTGGTTCGGGCCGGGTTCGGGTCGGGCAGAGAAGCTAAACTCTAATGAGTTTAGTGACGTCGTCTGAGCCTTACATCATCATTTTTAATTAGTCACGGTAATGCCGTATACTGGGGTAAAATAGGGAGGAGGTTTGACGGTATCAAAATTTGGATACCGCCCAACTCTAATATCCATATAATCCTATAAACATGATCCTAGATGAAAAAAATCGCCTAGCAACCAGCTGCGTTGACAAGAAAGAGCATAGAGAAGGTAACCACCGTTATTATTCTTTTTAATTTAAATACCATGGCGGAGGAGATGCTAGTGAAATATTTCAGGCTGAGAGTGGATCCCGCTGTCTCGGCTGTTGGCGAGTTTTCAGTGGTTACTTTTGAAAAGATGAATTCCACTCAGAAGGAATTTGGGGTGAACTGACCCTTTAATGATGAGTGACGTGTGAGGAAACCACATGGCAACTAACAGACAATAAATACAATGTGTTTTACATTGTTCAAGCAGACTAAACTGGTGATCTTCACATCTTTCACAATTATGTGCAGGTATGCTAGTGTCGAAATTACAAAAAAGGGTGACGTCTGTTGGAATCCCCCATCAGTGTTCAGACGACACACAGACGACACAAACTTCATGACAAACTTTCACTTTCGAATTCCACGCACCACACTGAGATTTAGGTCTTAAATGACCTGACCTGTGGCTTTGAGAGCGTGTGTTTTGAGTCGGCCTACCTCTTTATCCTCAGGATGCACTGCTGAGAAGCCTTCTCGTTGTCCCAGTCCGTGCTGAGGGTCGGGTCCCAGGAGGTGGCGTGGATATGGGACAGAAGATCCGCTCCTGCCACCCCGCCGAGCCCAACACCGGGGAGAGGCATGGAGGCGTGGAGGCTGGGAGATATAGCCACCACCGGTGACGAGGAGCCGGGGGAGAATGTGTTTCCAAACCCGGCTGCGGTAGCAGTGACAGCGGACAAGGGTGCCACCAGAGCGCTTAGGCCACTCTGCACGGCCGGGACGGGAGGAGGGGAGGCCGGGTTCGCGCTGGAGGCAGCACCGCTGGCTGCCGAGTGTCCCACCGGTAAGGAGTTGGCCAAAGTCGGCAGCAGCGAAGCTCCGCTCCCCTGTCCGGTAACGCCTAAGCCAAGGGCACCGCCGCTGGACTGCTCTCCGAAGCTGTCCGCCATGGCTCGCGAGCTAACAAGCTACAGTAAAACCGTCGGCGCTGACTAATTTATAATGCTAACGGTTAGCTGCATCTGGCAGCGGAGTGCGAAGTTACCTCTGTTTGTGTTGCTGTCCAGGGGATCAGAGAGCAGCCGAGCAGGGCAGAGGCGAGCACCGAGGCGAGGCCAGAAAACAAGGCATTTCTTCCCACGACATGGTGGCTACTTATCGTTAGCTTAACGTTATCTGTTTCCCCCCAGGCCTCCGAAAAAGTACGAAGTCGTCGGGAAAATGATCTCGTCCAGCCGCCCGGGTCTTAGGGAGCCGTCCACGGTCCGGTTGTTATCGTTGAAAAGTGATATGGTTTTAGAAAACGTATATCTGAACCGACCACATCCGCATCACTCTGTTCACAGAAGGCAACTTCAGGATCTGATTTCTCGCCAGTTAAGCTGACGGGACATCCGGTGGGAATTTCAAAGTAAGACGTTGTTGTTATGTGACATTAGCAAAACTAAATCAAATAGTAATACCGAAATAAATACAAAACAATCTCTTCTTATTTCTATCCCGAAATCGAATATTTCTTTCTTCCTGGAAAACATTATATGACTCATGCTTAGTACCAACCAATAACATCATGACATAATTATGATCATTGATCTGCCAATTTTAGCAGCTCACAGACATTGAGAAGGTTGTGAGCGAATCTTTTTAACCATCAAATCAAATTCCTCCCAACATTATGTCCAGCCTGCTGATCCTGTTTCACTCAGGAACGGAAGACCAATCAGAAGATCGACTTGATCTTTTATCACTGTGAGTTGTGTTTGTTAAGACCTAAAACAGTTATTTTTAAAGTTTTTTTGGCAATGAACGACCAAAATTAATTGTGGTTCTGAAAAGTAAAACCAACGGCTGGTCATCAGGGGGCGACTTACCAGCCAAATAATAATAATAATTAACAAATTATGGTTTCAATGTCTGGGTTCAAGTCTTCTTCAATCCAGCATGATGTCCATTTAGTAGCCTAAATGATGGTCCATAATCCAGTCAAACAGACCAGGAAGCAGGGGATGCTTTAGGACAGGGCTACCAATTAGCTACTAAAATTACTACAACACAAAGCTGTAAAGTTGACCTTGAATTATGAAGCTAACTTTTTTTTTTAGCAGTTTCACAACAGAATCCAGATGGATCCAGATCCAGTAAGGTTGATGCTCTGGCGCTTGTGTTCATCAGATCCACCCGTCGCTCCTCTGCAGTCCAAATATGGTCACTTCCTTCACTCGCTGCAAAAATCCAAGTCTCAATGGCTAAAATCCAAGATGATGACAGCCAAAATGCTGAACCCAAGGCTTCAAAACCCTAGTCCACAAACCAATGGCTGACATCACCATGACAACATCAACTCCTTATAAACAATCTAAGGATGTGACATCCAGAGCATCTTACTTTTTTCACTGTAAAGACCGGCAACATAGATTTAAGTATGTTCCAATGCATGTTGAACGCAGTACACCAAAAATACCAGGATGTCCTACTACATCTGGTAGCATTTTATAGTCTGCAAACCCAGCATGCTTTTCTGGCTATCCGGACCCACAGTCCTCTGCTTATTAGATATATGAGCAAGAGGGTTAAAGGTCAGTCAGACAGTTTCCTTCAAAGAATTTACAGGAAGTCACAGAAATAGTCCCATCTTGTTAGATCTGATCTATAGGCGACCTGTAGTTTGTCCGCCATGTTCCGATAGCTTGTAATTCTAGATACACGTATGTGGAAATGTTTCTCTATCTGCCGTTGTATTCTATCATTTGTTCGTTTTATACCTGCCTTGTAAAGCTTGTAATTATGTGAGAGCTGGTTCTCATAAGTGCTATATAAATATTCATCATCATCGACACGTGTTTAACATATTAAACCTTCATTTCTCAACCTGAGACTAACAGTCGTCAATCTAGTGTTGAATTTTACATTCCAAAGAAAATCAGCATTTTCGACTTAATGTGGCATTTGTTGGGAAATCCTGGGAGCCAATCAGCGCTTTGATCAGGCGTTTCCCATCATGCCCTGGGCATTTCAGTTTCACCTTGATCTCGTGAGGTCTGACACAAATCTGACCAGCATGCATTGTGCGGCTCATCTCCAATGTGCCTAATGTTATGCAGTGCGTCCATATTCAATGCACACTGCATGCAACAGGACATGATCTGTAAGGGGAGTCGCAGTATGCCATTTAGTACGCAGATTAGATAACCTTTCAAGCATAAAATATCTAAACGTTTGGTACCCTCAGAAGATTTTATTTTTTAGATAGATAGATTTTATTGATCCCAAGCTGGGAAATTAAAGTGTAGCAGCAGCATTACACACAGTGACAACACAGTAACTAAAGATAAAGAACACAATAGGTAAAGACACGACGTATAAAAAGAGCAATATAAAATGTAAAAATGGCAGTAAATTAAAGTGCAAATTGAAAAGTGAAAAAATCAGGTGCAGTGAACAGATAAATACAATAGGCTAAGGGGCTTGAGGACTGTATTATTATGAATGAACAGAGTTCTAGCTGTTATTGTACAGTGTGATGGCACGTTGCAGGAAAGATTTCCTGTATCCGTCCCTTCGACAGCGGAGCTGGAGCAGCCTGTTGGAGAAGGTGTTCCTCTGTTTGACCACTGTGTGATGGAGAGGGTGCTGATCATTGTCTATGATGGATAACAGTTTATTCAGCGTTCTCCTCTCCACCACGGATTCAAGAGTCTCCAGCCTGAGACCAAGTACAGAGCCAGCCTTCTTGATGATTTTATCAAGTCTGTTGGTGTCGCTGGCTCTGATGCTGCTGCCCCAACACACAGCAGCAAAGAAAATGGTGCTGGAAACAACAGACTGGTAGAAGATCTCCAACATCTTGCTGCACACGTTGAAGGATCTCAGCTTCCTCAGGAAATAAAGTCTGCTCATTCATTTTCTACCTCAACATCTAAGCATGTATATTTTAGATTTTTGTATGCAGATTTTACTGTTAAAGGAGAAATCCGGTCATTTTTGACCCCATTTTCGTTGTCCACAGGGTCATCCCGACTTATTAGGAGCAAAAAACCTGACAAAAATTGACGTTGCTAGCCCAAGATCTGTACCTGCCTGGCAGCCTTCCAGACTCATCAGATCATATTTATGCATCCCCTTTTTTAATTCACATATTTACCTGGGGGGCTTTAAGAGGATGGATTTTATAGTGCATATAGCCATTTACGTCTTTGCATAATCAATGTATCTTTATCCTGTCACATTAGTGGACATACATATTTAATATAGAACATAGTCATAGAACATTGTGTTTACCATAAATTTACCACCTTTAAACCCACATGTCCAAGTTTCCCCCCTCCTCACCCAGTCTCTCCAATTTTGACCATCTGCTCAATAATTCAGATAATGACTATATAAATAACGATATTGCATGGGTAAATTAATTACAGATGGGTACTATATTCTGCTGGTTGCCACAGTAACGTCTACATTGAAAATATTTGTACAGGGGGTCAAAGGGGAACATTTAATTTCCTTACCAAAAAAAGATGAAAAACACAACCATGTTTTAGTTATCCCAACCATTTATTTTGGACAGTTCAACCGAAGTGAGGTCTTACATAAAAGTTTTGAAAAACAAAAATAAGCATAGGAACATAAAAATGTAGGATTGGAGGTTTGTTAACCACAGATGTAAATATCTTTCCGTTTATATATATATTTTCCGATTGGAATGGCCTATCAGCTCATTCAGAGTTCCCGTTCTGGAAATCCCCCTCCAGAGTGAAGGAAGGAGGTTGCAGGGAGGAAGGGGGAAGTGAAGGGAGCGGAGCTGTGGGTGCGCTTCCAGGTTTACATGGCGAAGAGGATGAGGAAAGCCACCATCAGACAGAAGAGACCCATGGCCTCGGACAGAGCAAAGCCCAGGATGGCGTAGGAGAAGAGCTGCTGCTTCAGGGAGGGGTTCCTGTGGAGGGGGGGGGGGGAAACAGAGGTGCACCGTCAAACACTGCTTATTAAACACTCATCTCAAGACCACTAAACAGAACGGACGGGCATCCTGCACACAGTCTTGCTGGGAGGACACAGAGTGTCATATGTTCAAAATTTCCCCAAAATGTCAGAGTGAGAAGTTTGTATACAAACATTGAAAGCACATATCACTCTGCATTTCACAGACTGGATGAGCTGAAATAGTAACCAAATGGGAAGGACATTGTGTGGTTGGATTGGAAACAAAGTCAATGACTCATGGGTTTTTAAGAGTTTTAAGCATGTTTTGATGATTATTGTGAATCACAATTATTCTGGCCAGGATTATTATGACATGAAATCATGCAAGTTGGATCCTTTTCAACTCGAGCGAGAAATTCACGTGACATGTCACGAAAGACTAACCGGCATAGAGATTCTCCTCCCGTCATCACTGAATAAATGGAGGAAACAAATGTCTCCTGTGTCTGTGGTCCCCCAGAGGTCTAGATAGTAGCTCACATAAGTCCAGAGACCAGACTATGTGGAGAAACCAGAGACTGTCTGTGGTCCAAACAACAAGGTCTCTGTGTATTTATGCCTTGATGACCTTATTTGGAGTGTTGATGGAGCAGCTACAATGTTAGCATAGCCTAGCACCCATCAACCAGACTCCATTCAGAAAACAAGTTGTTAGTTTGTCGTCTTGCAGACAGACCTAAGAAAGCATGACTTCAGACTTTTTACTGATCACCATCATTATGGAGTTATTTCAGCATCCTTTTTATCCGTCCATTGATATCACAGCTAACTAGTTTTTTTGGGTTCATCCAGCTGTGGTAAACCAGCAGATGAGTGTGTTGCTACATCCAGTGTATACAGCTTGATGAAACTCACTCGAGCACCTCTGGGTGATATTATACGATGTTATGCGTCCCGGCATATTTGGGACTTCCCTACATGTACAAAGCAGCAATACTGGTTATTCCAGCCATGATTGATGAAACCTGGTTGTTTACATGGGCGGTAAGGTAAAGGCCAGATGATGCTGGTAAGAATAGGGAAAGACGACGACCAATGTTACGTACTAGGGATGCAAACAATCGATTATCGACGTGAGGGCGCGCTTGACGCCAGACGCCATAAGGGGAAATCCTCGCGGCTGGTTTGGCTCATCAACGTTCGGTTTTCCCCCGTTGCCTTGGCAAGGCGTCCCCCGCGCCGACCCCCCCTCAGCTGGCGAGTTTGACGGCGCGTATAGCCCCGTTCACATACGTCGCTACTCGCTTTCTCGCTGAATTCTACTCGCTGGCAAAAAAACACTCACTGCCGCCGGCGGCTACTTTCAAGCGGCAACTCTCTGTGGAACTCTCTGTTGACGTCAACTGTCAATCATCTCCATTCTACATTATGATTGGTACTCGCATCACAGGAAGTTAAAGTTATTTTCTCTCCGTCCCCGCCCACATCGCATCGCCTTTTCTGGCCACATTCCACTAGAACACATTCACATTCTTTGACAGCTGTCACTCAGAGATGGGCGAGTGGCGACGTATGTGAACGGGGCTTTAGTCGAAACCAAAACACCATGGAAGGCTGAGGAATAGTCACCCACTTATATTAATAATAATAATAATAATAATAATAATCATAATAATAATCATAATAAACTAATAGTCTAAAGGCTCAGCACCGTGTTTTAGTCATTTTTGTTTTCATCTTTTCTTGAATGCTTAAACTCCTCAACCGCATTTAATGTCAACATTTGGATCAGAACCAGCAGTTTGGAAGAAATTGGTCAGGAAACGATATGTCATATTTTGGTTCTCAAAATTCCCCAAATTGATGCATTAAAATGAAATTACTCAAAATATGATTTGCATTGTTCTTTATATCATAAGGAAGATAGCATTTGATGTTACGTATACAGTAGATAGAACCTATTCAGAGGGAAATTCAGCTTCTCAGAAGAATTGCCGCTTATCAATTAATCGATCACCGATCGATAAGATGAAACAACTATCGATTAATGAATTACTCGATAATTTGCATCCCTATTACGTACACATTTATATACAGGGTTGCATGTAAATAGAATATTCATTTTCAATAGCCATGTAAAGTAGGGATGTCTTTTTTGGAATAAGGGCAATAACTGGTGCATGGTGTGCAGAGCAGCTGTAACGGCAGACTCTCGTTCTATACATGCACTTCGTGTAAGACAGTTTATGAACACGCTACTTATGTACGTCACCACCTTGATATGAACTTCAGTCCCGCTTCACAAGTTCTTTGAAAGCTAAGTTTTAACCCAGTTTTAGTAACAAAACCAGAGGTTGTTTTCAGTTTAGTTCAGTGAAGCGTTCAGAGACTGACTTGACTCTAGGTTATCCCTCAAAATACATTTACACATGCATAATGCTAGGCTGGACCTTACTGCAACTAAAGCAGATCAGTACGATATCAGTAATGCTGCAGTCACATCACATTACACGTTTCTAGAAAGATTCTGCCATAATCACAGAAAGACCCCTCAATATGCCGCAATCACACTGTTTATATTGAAATTGGTTTGGAGCATAACGCCGCAATGGAGTCTCATTTTACACAAACATCCTGGCTTAGCAGAACCAGAGAGGGTGCGATGTGTAACATCAGTGGTAGTCTGACGTATGAAGTAAGCATCGGAAATATGATTATCCCAGAGCACACCAAAACAATGGAAGGTAAACTTAAGTTATTTTGCCCGTTGTGCACATTTACACGACTCTTCAACTGGAAGCAAAGTTTATAAACTTCTAGTTCTGCTGGCAGCACCAGGCTGCAACACCAGACTCATCAAAAAGGTAATGCTGAGTTTTGAAAGTAAACTGTTTTTTAAAATTGGACAGTTTTAACAGCCAGCATTTTCAGGTAGATCTGAATGGCTTGAAGGCGCGCACACACACACACACACACACGCGCACGCACGCACGCACGCACGCATCTCAGGAAAGGGTTTGGAAAAGATTTCATGTTTAGGTCTACATTGATTTGATTAATTAAAAATTATATTATATCCAAACGACGAGTTAGTTAACGAGTTAGAACTTTACCTGGCATAGCCGATGATGAGGCTGCCGAACACTGTTCCGATCCCGGCTCCTGAGCCAGCCACGCCCACTGTGGCAGCACCGGCACCAATGAACTTGGCGGCAGTGTCGATGTCCCGGGAGACGGCGCTGGTCTGGAAGGAGCGGGTCAGGACTGCATTCTGGCTGATGGGCAGCAGGGCCTGGGAGAGAAGAAACAGACCGTAAATTATTCCTGCAATATATTGTGGTATAAAAATGTACATGACTTCACCCTGAATTTTGTACATTTTCAAAGTTTAATAAGGCAAATGATGCACTTTAAGAGTTAAATTAAGAGCCAATATCTACAGTAAACAAAAGTAAATATATCCATAAACTCAATGGTTGTATAGATATGAAAGCAAAAACAGCAAAGCATGTTAACTAGGAGAGTTCTAAGGAAGTGGGGGAGGTCAAGGCGAGTGGTGCTGTACAGCTCAGGTTTGGATCCACAAGCCACCTTCAACCCGGGCCTTTCCAAGACCACCTAATATAGCCGGTCGTGGTGCATCGCTATGGGGAAATGTGCTCACTGAGGGGAGGCCCCTCCCACACAGCTGTAAATATTATAAGTATAGGAGTTAATAAAGAAACTGGCAGGCCGAGCTAGACTGGAGGTTATTCATTTGAAAAACTGGAGTAGTTTGAAAAATGTTCCTTTGTATCAAGCAGTCTAGCATGATGTGTTTTACTTCATTTGCAATACATAAGCTGCATAGAGCAAGCGTGTCAGATAACTTTTTAAAAAGTGTTATTGAGGTTTGTATTGTTCTAATGTTTCAAAAGTTCTGGCTCTTAATTTTTGTGTCGTCATCCCCCCCACTGAAAATGGTATTTGGTATATTCCTGGGCATCAGTATAGCATTTAGAACTCTACTATGGTGACAACCATAATCGTATGTCATAGATTGTTGTATAGTGCAAAACAAATTAAAAAGATATTCATCCAGAATCTGTAGAAATCTTCCCGTTATCTATGTTTTGATCCAGTTTGAATCATCCCATGAATTGTAATTCTATACATTTATACTGAGGTAGCCATACCTATACTTCGGCAAAATCAGTACTATACCCAGATGCATGTCAACATTGTCATGTGGGTGATACACTGCAATAGATTTGATCAATATTAGCCGTCCCTATGCAGCAGTACACCAGTATTCATCAGGTGTGTTTAAAGAAGGAACAAGCCATTCAAAGATAATGAGTGTAGGAGGACTGAAGGACTGACCTGCTGCTCCACTGTGGCTTCAGGTCTGTTGAAGAGGGACACTGAGACTGGCCGGGCGAGGACTCTGGACCCTCCACGCAGCTACAGATGGACAAAACTACGTTAGACCACTTCCACAGTGTTTAAAAACATTGTCCATTTCAAGAACAAAAGCAAAAAGACCAAAACAGTCATCTGAACACTTCACTTACAAATACTGAAGCTAACCGACATGAATAGAACTGCTTTAATTTATGTATTTTTTTTGGAAAAGGATCAGTTGCAATGTAAAGTATATAATCGGCTTAAAATGTGCAATTCTTCCAAGATGCTTTAACATTTTCAACTGCAGACTTGTGTTTCCAAGAGATAACAAGATGTCAACTGACATGAGGGAAGTGCATTAACATGATTCAGTAGGAGTTATGATTTAAAAAAATATACCAAATTAAATTAATCTAGTCAAATATATTAAATATATATAATATAATCAATAATATTTAAGCAGAAACATTCATGACAACAGCTTTAGCACTGGATTATGTAAACAATGATGAATAGTAGAATTAAACAAACAAAATGGTACTGGAGGTCTTCAAAGAAAAATAAATCCTACACTTTGATCAATTTTGATGATTAATATGACGAAAGAAGCACTGCTGCAACATAAAATTAGTTTTCACACGTTTTAGAAAAGGGTACAGCGTTACAATGAAGCCTCATATACAATAGTGAGTTGTCGGTCTGTAGACATTTCTTGTTTCGACCATGGCGTTTATCCCATAATCTAAATTGTAATGGGCCTCATTGTAGACTATATGGAAAAGCAGAGAGCAGGAATGATCGAAACATCTGAACACGTCAGTATCCCTTTAGCTCACCAATAGTTACATTAATAACTACTGAACATGCACTATGGTGACGGTCTGCCTGTCCTGCTGAACACAATGTCCCCCACATCACCTCCACGACCGAGATGCCTGACATGCTGCAGGATCAGCTGACAAGGAAACCAACTGTGTGACTGTTCCAAAGAGCATGGGCTATGATTGCCAACTAGTGTCCTTGAAGACAAGGAAAAGCGAAGGCAGCCATTAATCTTCTAATGCATTTTGGGTTCCACAGGTTGGTTTAATCTCTCACTGAACTACGCTCACAAGATGTATCTGCATTGCAGTTAAAAGCTTCACAATTAACTGCTGATACTTAGTGCTTGTACATGCCTCAATATTATTGTAGTAGTAATAGTATTGCAGGTGACCTACCACAGCAGGAGAAGTGACGAACTTGGCGCAGGCATACATGGCTGGAAGCTGGAGGGAGAAAGAAGCGTTAACTTTGGTATTCTGTTCTCATGCACAGTCACGTGTAGTTCATCAGGTAACAGATTCAAATTAAAAGGCCATTTCAGGAATCAAACCTGGAACATCTTAGTTATACACAGCGCAAACATGAAGCAATGAAGACCTTCCAGACAGGTGTTGACAGACAAATTGTAAAACTGAATAGTTCCCAAGTACAACTAGGTGACTTTTAAGGGCATTAGCCAGGGATTCAGCTCGGCGCCATAGTTTTTGTTCTTTAGTCACCTGCTTGACAGCTCGGGGTCAGTACCCATCTGAAACGCATCTGTTGCACTGTCGTATGCAGAGGTCAAGAACAGCAACAAGCTGATAGAACAGCAATTCTCCTCTGCTCAGCCAGACGGCTAATCCTATTGCATAGACTACTACGAGGATGAACTAGATAAACCTTTAAATAGCCACACATGCAGCAGAATGAATGGCTTTTTCAGAGGCTAAAACCTCGAGGACGTTTCTGGTTGCAAGTTATGTGGCAAGATTTGAAACTCAGTAAATATTAGCAGTGTATGAAAACACCTATACGACTTTAATGTTCGTAAATCGGCTCGCATGGTTGTCATCGGTCTTTGGTTGACCGTCCTCCTAGAAGAGGGGGCGACGCCGGAGCTAGGCTAAGCTGCTAAGCTAACCAGTCTGCAGACTTGAAGGTCAAAAATGAGCCACAGAGAGTCACATTGGGCCTGGAAAGCTGGTGGGGTGAACCCCCTGTTACGCAAACTTTAACAGTAATTCAGTGCAATGACAAGGGCTGCATGATCCTAGGTGTCCGACAGCTATGCCCTTGTAGCAGTGGAATAACTCAGAGCACGGTGGGCCCAGTGTCAGACATTTTACATTCATGGTCTAGTCAACGCAGGCTGGCCGCGCTGCGCTCCGTGCATGACAGGTCGCTTGCACCTGCGTGACGTTACAACAACCGCAGCGGCTGGACGAACCGCACTGCTCCCGTTACTACTGGTATATTACCTGTCACACAGGTAATCCAAGCGTATGGGCTCAGAAGTCATTCCTAGAGACCAAGTCATTGAATGGCCGACCTAGCTTGCTAGCGAATGTTAGCAATGACAGCTAGCTTCACAAGCGTTACATGGCGAGTCACGCGGTGAAGTGTGAATACGAGACGGACATGCAGTGAAAACGCAGACCAGAGTGAGTACATATGAAGTGTAGGAGCCAAGAAATGCAAATATTACCGGTTTGTTTCGGCTTTCGGAGGGTCCGGGATTAGCTGCTCTCGCACACAGCGGTAGTCAATGAATGTAGGATGGGGCAAACTGTCACCTTGTCATTTATAAGCTCAGCGTCTACGTCCTAAACGCCCATTGGTCGGAGAGAACCCCTCTTCATTATCGAACGCCTCATCATCATGTGACGTCCGTCACTCTAGCCTATCGTATGGAGCTATACGGAAGAACAATGTTTTTTATTGGCCAGGAGTTTTATAAGGGCGGGACTAACGGATCTTTCATTAATTTCATTGGACAGTATTGCCGGGAACGACGCGCTTACTAGGGAGCAACCTTTCAAAGCACATCCAGTGTCCTATGCACCTATTGGTTGGTCTAAGGGAAGTCCCGCCTTTTCATTAGCTCCCTGCAGTTTTTTTTAAATTATGAAACATGAAATGTATATGTATGTATTGAATAAAACGTACAAAAACAAATACATTAAATAAAAGATCGGTACAAAGCAATGGTGAAAATGGAGTTTCAAAACATTCATACACAAAATGGTAAATGATGAGGATAACACAATATGAAAAAATAAGAGAGAAAAATAAAAATGTAAAACAGGTCAACAGACGAGGAGCACAAAGGAGCAAGGTAAGAAATGCTAAAAGTTAAAACAGTTCAAAAGTATTGAGAAATAAAAGTCAATGCCACAATCTGGATACCTCAAATCCCTGAAATTCGTTTAAGTATCAAAAGAAAAAGTACTCATTAGGCAGTACAGTAACCCCTGTCAATGTTTTTGTACACTATTGATTTATTACTACTGCATTTACGTATTGGTATTATTGTTAATAAGTATTATTGTTATTATCATCATTTTTATTATCTAGGTAGAGCAATACATTATTATGGTAACAGTTTGGTAGTTTAATTTGTTATAATGCCTCATATTTTATAAAGTAATCATATGTTTTGCATGTAAAGTCCATCAAGGCTGGTGTTTTCACTTATGTTGCCTATTTAGATGTGTTCAACTGTGCTCGATCATCAACATACCACATTATCATTCATATTAGTGCGTTAGAGTAAAAAGTATGAATCGCCTCTCTCGTATGGTGCATTTGTCAAAATCGCTTCTCTGGTCCAACAGAACACTAAAGCTCACCTGCAAAAGGAGGTGTTCCTTTGGCATCGTGTAAACAACGGTGGTCAGATTTTTTTACAGTATTGCAAATTGCATTCACATTTCCATGGACATTGTTACTGTATTTTTATTTGCTTAATACATACAAACGTTCTGTCTCTTAATTTCTGAGCATAGATGCAAAGAGGTTGTTACATCTAATAAAAAAAAAACTTTAAACCTCGGAGCTCCTTTGCCTCGTCACACTTCCCTGCTCCTCTTTGTGGACGAGCTGCAGCCTGAGGTTGAGGGAGCGGACTCTTCTGGCTCCTGAGGAACTGAGGGTGGACCTCCTTCAGGACGGCTCACACCGAAGGGAGGGAGGATGGATGACCAGGGGGAAGGTGAACAGGAAACAACACGGGGCGCAGTTCCTGCCAGAAGCTGGGAGGAGGGAGAGGAGAGACAGGTCTGATGTTGCCATCATCATCGTCATCTTCCTCTTCTTCATCTTCATCCTCAGACATGGTGTCGTAGTCAGAATCTGTGCTCTCCCAGTCTTCATCCTCGGTGTCTTCATCCTCCTCCTCCTCCTCTTCAGTGTCCTCATCATTACAGAAGACTACAGCATCAATCCTAACCTGACCTTCACCCACACCACCAAGCTCACCTTCCTCATCGGAAGAAATTTCAAATGGGATATTACCTTCATGGGAAATCCTGATGAATCCAGGGAGGCCGTGTCGTGCAGGACGTCCGATGTCGTCAGGAGCGGATTCTTCTGGCTCCGATGTCGTCGTTCACACCAACTGAGGGAAAAAAACTTTTCTCATGGAAAAAAAAAAACGTGACCTTTGACCCTTGCGCCTTCTACTGTAGTCTAATACTGTCCAACTGATCCAGATGAAAACGTCAGCTAAATGCTAAAACTGTAAATGTAAATAATTCAGTGGCATTTACTGACACCAGCGAACACATGAGGCGAGCTTTCTGCTGATTTATGCTGAGCCTGCTGCCAGCTGATTGGCTGATCTGAGAAGGAAGTCCGGCTCATAAATATTCATTATATTCTGTAAAAGAATTATAGATTCCTCTAGAGACTGGGAGAGACGTGCAGACATAGAGCTCATTTATTCACACTCCATTACGGCAGAGAGCACCAGAAGCAAAGACCGAACAAAGTTGACTTGGGAGACTGAAGGCTGATATCCTTTTTCTCCCCTTCATGTCTGTGTTTACTCCTGTTTTTATCTGGATGCTACTTATCATTTAGTTTCATGTCAAAATAACCTACAGGAACAAATCACAGGAGGTGTGGTCTTTGATTCTGATGTATAACACCTTGAGGCTTGAACACGGATTCATTACATTTAACATTAGATCGAATCATAATTTCGCAAGATTTAAAATGAGTGAAGACATAAAATTAAGCAGAGCTCTTTATTTAGTAAATCCAAGTTTATACCAATATTAAATAGAGTTTAATCAATGTGGAGATGCTTGCCAATTAAAATCAATAAACAAACAAACAAACAAACAAACAAACCAATAAATAAATAAATACATTTTGAGTGCTGAGTAAGGCATTAAAAGAGGGGTAACAACCATTTCAGCTGCTCTTAGTTCCTTAACACGGTACATTGTTTGCTAGCCAGCTAGCTGACTAGAATTAGCACCTCATGCTTTTAAACATTTGTGTGAAATTGTCACCATTTGCATAATAAATTCTTGCGTTAGAGACAAAAACCTGTTGTGACGTCACAGTGACCTTTGAATTAGTTCATACTCCAGACCAGGTGGAGGTTTGTGCCGACTTTGAAGAAATTCATTCAAGGAGTTTCTGAGTAAGGGATGGACAGATGTGTTGCAGTCACCTTGACCTTTGACCTCCAGAATCTAACTCGTTGTTGGCTGAATTATTGGAGCAATACGGCCAATTAATGGAACATAATATGTTTTTAATAACACTTTTTGCTCCAAAGCAGCTTCTTTGCTGAACTGGTACCTTGAAAGAAATTCAGCAGCAGCATCATCAGTCTGTCTCTTTGCTTTCATCAAGGAACTTGTTTATTTTGCTCTATCGATCTCAAAAAGGCAGCCGTTTCCCTCCTCAAGTGTTTCATGGTAATACTGGCTCATAGGTTACACTTGAGTTTGAATCATTGGGTCAACAGAATTAAATTTGTAAAACTATTAAAAGAGAAGTTTAAATGGAATCTTTCTTAGTTTTACACTAGTTCTAATGATGATTTCAATTTAAGTCATGATTTCATGGGGTTCAAAAATGAATCCTGCCCCACCAGATTGCATATCGCCCCGCTAGCACTAGATGTGATTGGACCAGCCCAGTATCAATATGGAAAATTAAGGAATGGGACGCTGCCCAGGCTTAATGGGCAGGTCGCTGGCAAAAAGAACTACCAAAAAATCTGAAATGATATCAGCCACAAGGTGCGTCGGGCGAGGAAAAAGAAACCCAGCAACCAAACTTCTGTAATTGAATTCACCTCTTCTGTCTTTCTGCATGTTGTTAAGTAGCTGACCAGTTGAAATTATTACTGTGAATACATAGTTCTCTCCTGACTGATCTTTGCAGAGTTCTTCTGCAGATAATTATGGTGATGTGGTGGATGCAGGACCCCAGCCGTCCACTAGATGTCCTCCTAAACATGAGCTGGAGCTGATGGTTGCCACGGTCACTGGCCCTGCAACTAAAGAGCTGACTGCAGGCCTTTTTTCATGATATTTACACACAGAGATTGTGGATGGACCTTGAGCATTTTATATAGAAAACCACTGAGTGAAGGATCGGAGACAACACAGAGAACACACGTTCTATTTGGTTTGCACAATATATATATATATATGAGTGAACTCACTATCAGTTCGACTCCCAGATTATTTTATGCAGGTGACTGATGGCTTGTTTCATCCCGTCTGACGACGCCGTGTTCACACATCTCAGCAATTACACGTCAGCACAATTTAGAATTACAGACACAACTGATGGCCAAGCTACAACATTAATACAATATTACTATTACTATATAAATAATAATAAAAAAAAACATTTCAACAAATAGGCCTATGCAGTAGACAAATATATTACATTATTCTTTTCTTTGACGGAATAATTCCCATCTTTTAATCTGAATGACATTATTATTATTATTACATTCATGGAATTTAGGCCTACCTCACATTGGTTTAACAAGCTCATCACAAACCTACGCTGAAACATAACTTATGTGCATAAAGAAAACCACGTCTGTTTTGTATGTACTTGTATTGGCAGTTTTTCTTTAACATTTAATAAAAAAAGAGACAATTTAACAAAAAACAGCCCTTCATATTTACTTGGCAAAGTTAATTACGAAAATATAGTCTGATCAAATATTCATATTTGATCAGACTGGCTATCTGCCTTGATCAGAGTACAAGGGCTTGAAGAGCAGTGATTGACAGGTGAGTTAGAGACTCCTGATTGGTTGTCTGTCTTCTTCTTGCAAATGAGCACTAACAGGAGGCAGAGGAGCCGGATTAATCACAGATCATGTGTCTCATGTTCTTCTGTCAGGATGGAGGGACGGTCCAGTCCAGGTGTTGGTCCACAGCTGGTTAACTGGGATCTATTTCTGTTTAGTGGAGATCACAGCAATCACACTCACCAACGTCTTACATGCACTAATGTAGGGAGGAGCCGTCGCTGCACAGAAATAAATCAGACATGAACGTCAGAAAGCAAGAACACACACACACACACACACACACACACACACACACACACACACACACACACACACACACACACACTGGAGAGACTGCCATCTTCATTAGTGCTGAGTGCCAATGTGGCCTCTAGATTTATTGGCAAGCAGAGGGGAAGCAGACATGTACACACACACACACACACACACACACACACACACACACACACACACACACACACACACACACACACACACACACACACACACACACACACACACCTCCTCAGCATTCCACTCCACAGTAGCCTAGTAATAATGACCAACCTCAGTGGGATCAATAGACTGGAGACAGATGAGCCTGGTTAGCACACACACACACACACACACACACACACACACACACACACACACACACACACACACACACACACACACACACACACACACACACACACACACACACACACACACACATTCAATTCCCCACTATGCCGGTCTGGTCCAAGCTGGAGATGGATAGCTGCATCCACACTGCAATTAATAATGTTTTTACAAGACTGATGTGTGTGTGTGTGTGTGTGTGTGTGTGTGTGTGTGTGTGTGTGTGTGTGTGTGTGTGTTTCAGAAAGATCTATAGTGTGACTGGGTTCTGGAGCGTATCCCAGCATTAAATAGCTAACAGGTTTGTACCTCTGGAGTCTGGACAGGTTGTCACTTCAGCGTCTCCACCCTGCATGTTAGTGACATTATGTAAACGTTGAAAGGGTTAAAATCCTCAGAATGAATGAGCATTTCGTAGTTCTGATCAGGAGTGAAGTTGGTTTAGGACGTCCTCACAGCAAAAAGGGTGGGGTTCATCCAGGCCTTCTGGATGGAGTTCCCCTGGGTTCTCTTCCAGGCAACAACAGTTCTGAAAAGTGAAGCCAATGCTGAAGTACCTAAGAATTGCTTTCTCTCTGCTGGTCATCAGGGGGCGACTCCTCTGGTTGCAAAACGAAGTCTGATTACATGGAGTTGATGGTTTCAATCTCTAGTTTCAAGTCTTCTTCAATGCAAATCCAGTTTACAGATAATTGATGGATAGATGATCTTGATGATCATGATAGATGGCCTCAGGGTCCACCAGGAAAGTGTTGCTGGAGACAGGGGCATCTTGATGGATAGATGAATGAATGGATGAATGGATGGATGGGTGAATGGATGTATGGGTGAATGGATGTATGGGTGAATGGATGGATGGATGGGTGAATGGATGATGGATGGGCGAATGAATGGAAGGATGAATGATGAATGAATGGATGATGATGGGTGAATGAATGGAAGGATGAATGATGAATGAATGGAAGGATGATGGGTGAATGAATGGAAGGATGAATGATGAATGAATGGATCATGGACGGATGATGTTTTTTGATCAACTTTGACATGTTATGATTATATGATATACTAGATGCTCATTGAGCCTTTTCTGCATATATCTGTGTCTTTCCCTACATAGTGTGTGTGTGTGTGTGTGTGTGTGTGTGTGTGTGTGTGTGTACGTGTGCATGTGTGTGTGTGTGTGTGTGTGTGTGTGTGTGTGTGTGTGTGTACGTGTGCATGTGTGTGTGTGTGGGTGTGTGTGTGTGTATGTACGTGTGCATGTGTGTGTGTGTGTGTGTGTGTGTGTGTGTGCATGTGTGTAGGGGACACTGGGATGTCTTCTAATAAACTCTTTGTTGGGTCTCTGTCTGACTCTGATGCCACCAGAGGCTAAGACACAGAACATCACTGCCTAATAAAATGTGCTAATAAGACACACCCAAATAGTCCAATTATCAGACTTGGAATATTCCTATTAATCCCATTTATCGGATTAATTCATTGGAAAACTGTGAATGAGGAAATTGCCGTGTAAATTGAATTTTCTGATCTCCATAACCTGAAGTCAGTGGAAGTATAATTGAATTAAACTGTGGCACTGAGAGGCCGGCGTTAGTTGTGTGTGTGGATGGGTGAACAGCACAGGACCTTCTACCATGCAACATGGCAACAACAAAACAAATGTTAGGTTCACTTTGGGACACGGGTCCTCCAACGCCGGTCCCGTGGTCGAAAGTCCTGTGGAAACATGTGTGTCTAATTGGTACTATTTCACGATGAGCAATGGACCGGGCCGAACCATGAGACCAGTTGGGGTGGGGTTGTGAAGTGACGTGTTCGTGGAGGGTTTTTTTAAACCTAATGTATGTTTTTTTCCCAAATCCTAACCGCACATAGTTACTTTAAGCCCAACCGTGGTGTTTTTGGGAGGTTTTGTTGCCTAAAACCTAACATCCGTTTTGCAGCCACAAACGTTACCTCCAGTTGAAAAACATGAAAGTCGTGCAAGCGAAACCAAAACCCCTGAAGAATCAGTGTCCATATAAGTGAAACCAAACGATGCATTTCGTGACTATTTTCCAAACCGCTGTGAGACTGTTGGACAGAGCGGTAACGGCCGCTGTTGTGATGTCATGTTTCGGGGCGTACTTAGTGATTCATCAGGCTGGGCTCTGTGGTCTACAAACAGGGATTTTCAAATTAGTCTGATGGAAGAAGTTTTTTGTTTGTAGAAAACGAGCCGGTCCCAGTGAGACAATCCATGTCAGTCCCTTCATGGCTTCCTGGAGCATTTCGATGGAACGGAGCCAACATTAATGGTATTAGTTTCACATGTGCTCTGCCCAAGGCCTGGTCTCATTTTCAATATGAGTGCCAATGCTCCCCGTTCCTACAGTACCCAGAACTAAAGTCACGTTAATTGAAACCTCCTGCGAGGAACACGAAGCTTGCCTCGATTAGACGCTAATGTTCTCAAACACAACCTCTTAAACTGACTTTGGGCAAGTTTCCATCCACGTAAAGCAGAATTTTATCCGTGAAATCTACTAAATAAAATCCACTCGCCATCCAGTTGTGTCAATATTGCTGGTTGGAGAATAAACAGTTGGTGGAGCTAATCCTCCCTCCTTTGTTACAAGGTGAAATGTATTTTTCTGTGGATTATATTTGCTTTTGACGTATCACAATTTCATTTAAAATGAGTCTGCAGAAGTCCACAAAGGGAAGAGATCTGGGTGCCAGACTGGGCAAACAACACAGGACTTTCACCCAGGAGACTGCAGCGAGTGTCCCACTTTTTTATTCAGTTTTGTCGTCATTTAAGGCCAAACCACAATATTTTTGACTGAACCAAGTTTTGTTGCCTAAACCTAACTCTGCAGTTTCATAGCATGTTTTATTTTTATTTATTATTGGGAGAAGTTACAGATATAGTTGTTTTGTGCGTTAACCACATTTTTCAAGTTATTAAATCCACGATGAAAAATATGTTTCCATGGAAACGTAATTCAGAGTGCAGTTTCGTTGTATGGGAGCGTCTTTTCGTTGGAGACAATATGTCAGAAAGTGAGTGATGTCATGTTAGCCGACTTCATCATTTATATTGGTTTCCATTCCATTATATTGAATCTTGTTTTTATTAATATTGATGCAAAGCTTTTTGCAATATTCATTTATTATTTTCCCACTTTTTTGGAAAGTACTTTTTTATGTGCAAATTCCAAAATGGCATGAAAACATATGGATGGAAACACACTAGGGTGTTACCCGGGAGCAGACACTCCATATAAGGTGTGATGCTCGACATGTAGGCAAAAGGCTGTGCCAGGGTGCTGCAGCCGGGTACAACAGCTGGAGACGGGAGAGGAACAAAGACCCAGTCCTGCAGGGCAAGTACAGAAGCAGAAGTGTCCGACATGATACCCGTGGATAATGTTCACTTAGATTTCCACCTGCTCACGCTTCTCTTGTGGTTTGCTGGCAGAGGAGCTCACGCAAGCCCCAGAACCACCAACTAAACCCCCATTAAACCCCCTCTAACATCTGGCTTTTGTCTTCAGTGGGAAAGATTGTATGTGAGGTGTTGAAGTGAATAATACATCAAATCAACAAGGATTTGGACGACTTTTTGATTTTATTCACATACAAAACATGCAATTCATATGCTTTCCTGAAACCCACCAGACTCCATTGACAGAAACAGTCATTTTAATTCCACTGTTCCAACAATCCCCAACTCTGGTTTAAGGGTTTGAAAGAGACAATGAATAAGGAACAGATTTTCTCTGTTTATTAGCCCTGTTTTCCAGAACAAACACAAAGGCATACTCATCTTCTATGGGAAAGCAGTGCATCACCAAATTTTAACATGTTTTCACAAGGTTTAAAAAAACCTGCATTTACGGGGTCATTTGGGTGGAAGGAAGTTCTCAGTCACAGAGATACTAACAGTAACACGGAAGGGCAACTGCATATTGAAACTAGTGTAACTTTTGAGGACATCCACTTGGTATTTTGTGGATGTTTCCTCTTGATGTATCACAAATCCTGTCATGTGACATGCTCGTGTCTGTGAAAGTCCACATAGGGCGGAGGTTGAGGTGATGGAAAGGCCAAAAGATGCAGGACTATCACCCGGGAGATTGCTGTTCATGTCCTGTGTGAACCGAGTATCTGGCTGCCTCAACATAACTAAGTTTTGTTGCATTTTTATTTGATTTAGTGTCATTTTAAGCCAAACCCTGATGTTTTCCACGACCTGAGCAGCTATCTTAACCTTACAATGGAGTTTTGTGACCTATTTTTGTTTGAAACTATGACCGTTGGGTCCAGAAAAACACAGGCTTCCCCAGAAACATCATTGAGAGTGCAGCTTAGTTGCACTCACTTCTAATGGAAGCTTGTGATGTAGAAGAAGGATTCTTTCTCAACCAGAGCAGGAGGAACGATGACAGAAGTCAATGTAATTGGAGGGATTGAAGTTTCCTCTAACTGATACGATTGTATTTGTTGGTGATTACCAGAAAAAGAAAAGGTGTTGTTGTACACTTTAACGTTGCTGGGGCCTGTGTCTGTTTGTGTGTGTGAATATGTGTTTTCATGTGGCTGCTTCTGTGTGTGTGTGTGTGTGTGTGTGTGTGTGTGTGTGTGTGTGTGTGTGTGTGTGGTGGCTATGAGGGATTTTAACAAGCAATCTCTTTACTGCTTTGTGTGGTGCACACCTACTTTTACTACCCTACCACAGTGAAGAAGGAGCAGGACACACACACACACACACACACACACACACACACACACACACACACACACACGCATGCACGCACGCACACATTGGCTGCAATAAGCGCCATGTGAGTGATACGGGCAGGGTGGTTTGGTATTGAGTTCTGTCCGGCTCAGTTTATGAGGAAGCTGCAGTGAGGGGGGTCGGGGGGGTGGGGGGGGTGGGGGGGGGGGGGGGGGGGCTCACAGACATTAGTTTAATTGTTGTCGGGGTCTGAGTCCAAACAGGACCTCATACAGCACTCATGTACAGGGCAGAGTCTCTCATCCAAACATACAGTGAACAATAATCATTCCAATCAGCAACACGAGAGGCAAGTAGCATTAAAAGTTGAACAAACATGTTGGGTTGATTCATTTAATCATTTAAGTCATTATATAGTTTCTTCTATAGTTCCTCCTGTGATGTTTAGCCAAGCTGATATATTTTATTTTTGGTGTTCACAAAACTGGAAAATGCCTTTCCAGAAACAATCTCCTTATTAATCTGAACATGTTTTACTTGTAAGATGACATAATAATCAAGAATACAGTTAGATACACTATGTCATATTGCAGGAAAACAACAGATTGTTTAATAACAATAAACACTTTGTGTTCAAGGATACTCATTTAAGAAATAATTTTGAATTATTAACAATTTTACCCACTCAACCTATAATATAGAAATGGGTAATGTATATGAAACATTGATCATACAATATAAATGACCATTAATATGCCATTAAATCTAACAAAATATAATAAATTTAAAAAAATTAAATATTGGTTGATTTATTTTTGGTGTTTGCTTCTACACAATAGCATCACACACTGTCTATCATGTACTGTTCACGATATTAAACTGGATTTCCATTTAGAAGGTCCAGTTGTTTATTAATCCTCTCATCTTTTCATTAAACAGTTGACTCATTCATTTGCGTGCAGCTTTATTAGGCCGAACAAACAGGTAATGTGTGTTGGTTGTGTGTGTTTACTGGTCCTCTATGTGGTTTTGTGGTTTTCTGCCTTCTCGGTCACAAGCTACACTTCCTATAAAAAGTCTCTCGCTTCCTTCGGCCTTCACTGCCACAGCAGTTAGCACCGACATGCTACAGCCTGTCTGTCCATTCAAAATCATGCTGTACTGCAATCAGTGTACAGTCGCTGTGTTCTGACTGGCCTTGTTGACGGCAGCTAGTTCACGGTCTGAGAACCTGAACATGATGTGAACATTTTCACTGTACAGAAGAATGAAGTGACTGTGTAATACTTCCTACTCTAAAAGCAAACTAAACGTAGCAAACAAGAATAATGATAGAAATGTGGGAACGTTGTGCAGGGATTTAGAGAAACAGGGTCACAATCTGTTCAACATTGCAGTGCATGTATTTACAATAAAGAGGATAGTATGAAAGAATAATAGAGAATTTAAATAAAACAAGAACAATGTGAAACAATGTGAAAGTATTTCTGTATTTCAATAGCTGAATTTATACATTTTTTATTTTCAATGTTCACAAATTCAAATCCAAAAATACATTTCTAAAATTGTCACATAGCAACATTAGGGCTTCCCAGGAATCTCTGGATCTGAATTTGTGATCTTTGAATTAAAAAATTACATTGAGCTTTTGAAATTGCAAATAAAGAAAATTCATCTTTCAATTTCAAAGGCCTGAATTCAGAACAAACATTGTAAAGTATAAATGTCGGGTAAAAATATTTAGTAAGTATACAGTGGTGTTAAAATCCAAATACTCATGTCAACATTTGCTCACATACACGTTACAGAATATATTAAGACATTTGAATATTGAATATTTCAGTTCACTTCTTCACTCTTCACTTCACAATTGATACCAAGAAGACAAACACAGACTTTCATAGAAGAGACCGCTGTTCGTGTTCTGCGCAAAAATAATTGTTGACATTTTGTCACATGAGTAGTTGTGTAATGTGACCTCAGTAATACGTCTAACTTCCTGAAAAGATGGAAGTTTATTTTGAAGGGACACTGCCAGAAAGATTATTGACTTAGTATCTCATAATAATGACATACTACACTAACTCATTATTTTGAGAAAGTTTGTCATTATTTTGAAATAGTAAGTCATTACCTGATAACGTTTCTCTTTTTTTTATGACAGTGGCGGCAATGGGCTTCCATACACATTTAGGGTTGTGAATATAAATATACATTTTTCAAAATAGTGTGCAATCTTTTGGTGAGTGGGAACATTTGCATTGTCAAAGCAGGAGAAGGGATGCAGTGCAGCCTCATCAACAACAGGTGGCAGTACAGATATGTTGAAGCCCACAGTGTGTGAGGCGAGGTATGTCTCTGCTTGTTGCCATGGGGAGGGAGGGGGTTGTCCTGATTGGCTGAACCAGGAACTTCCCTCACACAGTGTCCTGCTCCAACAGGATCTAGACTAAAGTTGTTTCTCTCTGCTCTGACTCAATAAGAACATGTTATATTAATTTAAAATGGTGCCATTTGCTATATGTTCCAAATAGAATAGACACATCTCAAATAGACAGCAGCAATCTATCACAAAATTGCATTCTACATTCTACATAAACATAACATCAAGGATGAAGAAACATTAAACATTTAAACATTTTCTTTGGTATTTTGATATATACAGATATGCAATGATGATTTCTAGCCGTTCGTGAAGGTCGTGAAAGTGAAATCTACTGATTCGTATGCAAGAACACAAATGGCCCATTTTCTTTCAGTGTCGCTCTCCGCGACTTTAAAACACATTTATTTCAATTTGAAGTAACGTAAGTGACAAAATGAAAGTTACTGCCTCCACGTTACAGAAGAGGCCGCGTACACCACTTTGGACAAAAACTCCAAAAAGTTCCAGATTTATTTGTCCTGAGAATTCTCTGACACAAACACACACACACACACACACACACACACGCTCTCTCTCTCTCTCTCTCTCTCTCTCTCTCTCTCTCTCTCTCTCTCTCTCTCTCTCTCTCTCTCTCTCTCTGTGAACTCAGATGTTAAAGACACCACCCTTTAAGGGATGACTATCATCGTACAATGAAACAGAATCAATTATTGTAAAGTTCAGGCAGGACATTCAGGTTTTCCCCCTTTGTAATCACTCTGAAAGTGTTATTCTTGAATACGTTTCCAGTGTTTTATCGTCCCCCCATCCTTCATCTCCACATCTTTACAGTCTTTATTTTGTCGTAGGTTGTCTTGCTTTGAGCGATGAAGTGCATTTGCATCGCTGTTGATAATTTGGACGTTTGTAGACGGTGGCTCAGAGTGGTCAAACAACTCTCTAAACTCTTTTTGACGGTGTGCAAACGTGATCCACACAATGTGATGTCATAATTATTTTTTAACTGGGTGACAATTGTGGACGAAAAATAATGGACTCAGTGTTCAAAGGCCTTTACTACCTCAGATGTAGAAGTTCAGCTTCAGATGGACGTGACGTGTGCAGGTTTTGCTTCAGGATTCACAAATTGCAGCTGTTGTTTGATGAAATCTGTGAGCTTCCATCAGACAACAGTATTTGTTGTCCAGCGTTTGTCTTGGTGACCGACGTGGATCGTTAACCTGTAACCTGCTCTCCTCCCAGACTCCCTCTGTGACTTCTAAAAGGCCAGTTTGCCTAACAAGCTCATTAAACTGAAAAAAGGAGAATGATTGTCTCAGCTGATTCATGCTAATGAAAGAACCACCTCTGAACATGCACAAGGGTAAATGTTACATGGCTGATCGTTTGTACCAGTCTGTTAATTGCATGAAATTAAATGCTGTTATACAGAGAGATAGTCCGCTTTATGGGAAGACGTGTTGTATTCGATCTTTGAAAAGCTTCGAAATAAAACAAAAAAAATGTGTTTATTGCATGTGAAATCAACATTTTGGCAGATATGCTCGCTCACTTGGAGCCATTTTACGACCCAGAGTAAATTAGAAATAAAATGAAATAAAATACATCCAGTTACTGCTATACAAATCCTCACATATACACAGAGAGAGTCTGTGATTTCTCTTGGGAATGAGGCTGGTGGTGATTTGTGAAACCAGCATAACAGAAACTTCCATGTCACTTATTTTTGGTGGACTATGAGTCCTTTAGACTCTTTGCAGGCACCCCACCTCACCGATATCAAACGGTGTTCTGGGCCTTTTTTGAACACGCGGACAATAGCATCGTATCAACCTTCTCATCTCGGAACACAAGTGAATAAGTGAGCTGTTTAGGACATTAAGCAGTGACATAATTTAGTGTTCAGCCAGAAACAGGCAGAACTCTGTGTGGTCCACAAACAGCTGTTAGCAACATCCAACATGGCCACCAGACAGTCAAGTGAATTCACAACGCACCTCTCCACATCCCACCTGAGCCGGTCCAGACAGGCCAGTCTGCGTCTTCCCCCCTCTACTTATGTCCTTACGTGATTATACCACATTATTATCCCTGCGGTACCCTCTGTGTGTCCCACCGGCTGATCTCCGTTCAGACGTCCACGCCTGTAATCAACCCTTCGCTTTATTGTCCTACATTATTACACATTTCAGTGCGGCTGTCGTGGCAAACACCTGTCCAGGTGAGTTGGAAAATCAGTCTGAGGTTTATGCTGGCCTGGAATCAGCAGGGCTGTGCCACTGAACTTCAGCATTATGGCTATCAACTGGATGTGGAAGTCAGTCTGCTGAAGGAAATGGATTACCTCACGAAAGCAACGAAACGCTTCAGTTGCAGCTTTGTTTGGATTCTGTAAATCCGTATTGATTTGTCAGTGAAGCAGAATGCGTCATAAAAAGCCGGCACAATGAACACTCCATTTTATTATTCATATTCTTATTTGTTCATACTGCAACTTTTACTCCCATAAAACTTCCAGAAATGTGCCTCGGTGTTCTCATGCGGTTTTTTGCGGGCTGAGTTGTTGACTATAAAAAATAATATTGTACAGGCGTGGTATTTCCAATCCACTGCTGTTGGGGAGAGCAGTAAAGCATTTCATTTGTCAGAAAATTGTAGTGTTGTTTTATTTGTTATATCTTACGACGAGTCGGCATCGTTGGGATTCGATCTGCAGGCAAGAATCCTTTTAATGAATCATGATTACAACGGCAAATAATTCATTAGAGCCTCTACTGAAAAGAAAAGAAACTTTAAAGTGGGCACTACCAATCAACACAGCTATGGCTGTGTCTTCAATCATTCACTCCTCGCTCCTCACTATCTATGTAGAGGACTGTATAACGAGTGCTTCAGCAAAATGAAAAAACACTTTGGGACTCGGGTCATTTTCTTTGTCACACATATTGGAAGCTATTTTGTTGAGTTGCCTCTTTTCCAAATGCTGCGAGTGACTTGAAGATCCCCTCGTGCCGTGTATAGGTCTTGGGCTTTTATTTTGAAGTAAGAATAAAAGGTTGTCAATGTCAGGGCAAATTAAAAAATAAAATCACAGTACTTTAATGTGATGCTCTTTTCACATTAAATACACACACACCCACACACCACACACACAGTGTGATGCATGAATTAATTTGACCTGTAATTGGAACACATAATGTAATCACTACACCTGGTCAAAAGTGATTACTGATGAATAAACAGAGGTTTGTGTCCGAAAACATTTTTTTATTTTTCCTTTTTGGATTCGTCGTGGTCTATAACACTCGGTAAGACCATCGGATGTAAACTACTTCCAGATGAATTGTGGGATACTTTGAGTCCACTATATAGGATACAATAGTTCTCACTATACATTCGGACGGCAACACTGAGAACTCACTACATGATTTCGGACACAATCTAAAAGTGTGTTCACAACTGTTAACAATCATTTGTTTATTCGCGTCAGCCGGCTAGACAACCACACGCAAAAATGTGCTCTCCTAGTCAGAGCAACATGCTAACACCAGCACGCTAACATGCTCACAATGACAATGCTAACATGCTGATGTTAAGCATATATAATGTTTAATGTATTTACCATCTAAAATGTAGCGTGCTAGCATCTAATATTGTGCTAAGTATCACTAACCACATTCGTTTTACAGGAGTTTGGTCAAAAACAAAAGTATTTGACAGAATGAAATGTTAACCTGATGAACATTCAAAGTTAATCTCAGTTTGGAGTCAAGGTTTAACTGATTAGATTGTGTTGGTCAAATCTCAATGATCAAGCTAACTGTGACCTCAAGTCCTCATGTCCTGAGTCAGTTTACTTAAATGTGGCACAAAATTGTGTTTTTCCAACAATTGTTCCACCAATTGTGTTTTTTTTTTCTGGTCAAACAGACATAAAGCAGTAGTCTGTTCATGAAGCTGCCTATCAGGTGGTTGAAGAGCTGGTTAAAAACACAGAAGAATCCTTGGCGTCCCAGCTGAAGCAGCAGTGTCCACACAGCTCCTGTCTTTTATAGGAATCACTAGCCTGATTGACTTTTCTGTCCAAAACCTTTTACAGCCTTCTGTAGCATTAACAAGGCTACTACACTCTGTGACCAAATAACAACTACAAGGCATGAGCAAACATGGAGGCTATGACTGCACCATATATTGTTTCAGCATTGACATTGTGCTGTGTGTAATAGACATCTCAAATAAGCTACAACTTTTTTTCTGCTTGATACAAAAGGATAACTCTCACGGTTCTCATTTTGAAATTTCATTCCAAATTATTTTCATGAATAATCCGGTTTTTGCCATTTCCGACCTGTCTAGTTTTCATAATGAACCGAAATACTTTTTGTTATTGTCGTTGCAGAATAGAGAAAAAGGACCCAAATGCAGACAAGGATGCACGCAGGTCAATTTAAACAAAAAGTGAGCTTTAATGACAATCTGGTACAAAAAAAATCCCAAACTAAAAAATCCAAAGGGTAAAACCCCCCAAAGGATAAATGAGGATGAAACGTAGACAACAAGAAGGGCCATGGACACCGGACTAGTCAGATGACCTGACACAGAGACACAGGGAAAGGCGAAATACACAAGAACCCAATCAGACAACAAGACATGAGGGCAGGCTGGAAACTGATTGGTGGAAACAAAGGGAGCAGAGCAAGGCTGACAAGACGAATACAACACATGTGATACACAACATACCGGAGGGTAAACAAGTAGTAAAAAAACTTAAACGGAAATTAAAACTCACACAAGAAATGAACAAGAGCATGACACTTTTACACTTGGTGGGTCAGCATGAGTGAATCAACATGGCGGGTCTGCTCGGGCTCCGGCCTTTAAGGTGCACCTCGACCGGTTCTAGGTCAAACAGGGCCGCGGGTCTAAAGGACTCGCAGCAGCTCTCAACTGGACCTCACTGCTTCCTGGTGATGTGGACTTAATTCTCACTCTGCCCTTGCTCAAAGGTCAGGGCTCTAGCGTGACGGTCAACCAGAGAGGAAAACCACTTAGGTGTGTTTAGGATAAAATTATACGTACCATTACATTTCCAGGAAACTTTTTTAGCTTCTTAATTTTGCTCTCAAAGCAGACTGATGCATCTAAGTTTGAAATGTTGATCCCCGGAGGATGTGAACATTTGTGTGTTTTCTTTATGTAGCAATATAAGTTCTTGTGAAAGCACATGCACAGTACAGTTTCTCCATCTCTGTCTCTCTCTCTCTCACACACACACACACACACACACACACACACACACACACACACACACACACACACACACACACACACACACACACACACACACACACACACACACACACACACACACACAAACACACATGGCAATTCCAATCTTTTAATCAGTTTATTGCTTCAGTGGGAGCTGGTGTTTTGACTGTAAAACTCCATCAGACCACAGACCGAACTGCTACAGTTAATCAGTGGAATCACACTGATATGAATCAGAGCAGATATTTCATTCTACTGAGTGTTTAAATCACATTTAACACAACGCTTCCTTCTGTAACTATATTTCAATTGAGGTGCATTATTACAGTATGTTACCAGATATTTAAGTGAATGAACACATATAATTTTATGTTAAAATGTTTAAATACAAAGTATATTTCAAATGAAAAACTATGCATGTTCCAACGTTGCCAAACAAGCTGTCAGCAGAAGGATTGGTAGCAAGAATTGTTTTCATCTTCAGTAAGAAACCCCATCTTGTCAGTGATTTCCTACCTTTTCCGAAATACCTTTTGACTGAACTCTTTTTTTTGCGTGATGGTAAATTAAGTGATGGTTTTAATTTCCTTCTGGTCCACTAAAGCTGATGCTGTTAATAATTAGAGTCGATGGAAGCACACAAACTAAATCACAAATTAAGTTTGTGTAGGTCGGGGTGGAAGCAGACAATGAACCTCTGGAACTGGAAACAAAACCAGTACAACCAGCCCCCCCAAAAATAAACCCAAATCCAAACTGGAGCAACCACTGGATCGACATACTTGTTGTGATCAAAAAACAGCCTTCTGTGCTCTCTGGTCCACATTTTATTTGATTTTAACCGGACTCATCCACATGACTAAAATGTGCCAGTGTCAGCCAAAAGGCTCATTTTAAACTGTTGACACTTGGCCAAATGTTATAAAATAGCAACATATTCATTTATAAATAATCAGAAACTACACTTGTTACATGCCTAGTGTCTTTTCAAAATGAAGTTGAGCTGAGTCATTACATGAAGGGAGGCCGAGTCAACAAAAGCACCAGTTTGGTGGCTGTGCAGGTAAACAGGAGGATCCCTTCATGACCGGTTTGATCGCAGCAAATCAAACAAATGTAGGAGAGACAAGTTATTTTCAAGCTTTGAGTCTTAAAAAAGGTCAGCCACATCATAATTATTGTACAGTAAGAGATGACACAGAGGCAGGAGTCATTTTCCATTTCATTATCTATAATTAAGAAGCAGACAGTGATACATTTTAGGGAAATATGCAAATCCACTTTCATTCTGAGAGTGAAATGAGAAAACTGAGGATGTGGTTAGCCTAGCTTTGCATAAGGACTGGAAATGAGTGGAGCTTACCAGGTACTCTAACTCATTATATGTGCATGAAAGTTGTCAAGGAGCCTTGCAGTTCTTGGAACCACTAGATACGTCCTGGATCATAACGCATTGTATAGTTCACTGCTATCTGAATTACTATATCAAGTATAGTGTAGAAAATATAACTTGACCAATTTAATTTTTAAACCACTGTCAACTTAAAACTTGTCTTCATAATTGTTATTAAGTACATAACATTTAACAATAATTTTAAATAGTGTGGAAAAACTAGTTGGAACAACTTGTAACTAACTTAAAAACATGTTTAATTCTATCAATAATTAAGTAGTTGGTAATTAAAAATACCTTTGATTGCAGAATTCCCCCAACTCAATGTAGTGTGTTGGTTGAACTTAAGTTGTCATAACTTAAAAAGATGAATGGAAACTGTTGTGTTAATTTTTGTTGTGGAGCCAGATCATTTGTTTTTAGAGTGTAACACCTACAAAAGCACCCTAGAGTCATTGTGCATATAAAAAAGCCATAAGGTTGGATCGTAAACAATGTAAGATTTCTAACAACCTTTAACATGTTTTAAAGTCACATGCATTAAAACAAGACAGGAGATTGAACGAGACCGTCTGAGGTCGCGTGTCCCAAAGTGTTGTTAAGAAGTGATGGTTTTCCTAAATTTGGTGGTTTTGTTGCCTTAACCTAACACTCATTTTGTAGAATAATATCATCCTGAATGACAAAAAATAACGATACTTCTAATTGAAATACATTAGCTTAAAAGTCGTTGAGCAACACAAAAACACAAATTCGTTTTTCAATTTAATTTTTCTTTTCTTTTTTGTTTCTCATTTACATTTGTATTTTTTTGACCGCATTTTGGTTGAATGATTTGAGGTGTATTCAATTAAACTCCACTCAATTATGTTGTTGTGACTCCAGCTCTGCTGTTTATCTCAGGTCGACAAAGAAAGTGTATAAGCGTAACCTCCCGATCTACAGTCACGTCTTTCCTCAGGATTGTATGATGGTGTCTTTAAATGCACTGTCAAGAAATGCATTCTGTCAGGACCATACAATGACTGAAACGCGGATGTACACAGTTTTCCTAGGAATTGAATATGTCCTCTTTACTCTCCTCCTTCCCACAAAGCAGCCAAGTGTCAGCAAATGCTACTTAAAGTTTACAGTTGTACAAATAAATAAAAGCAGTAGTTATGCGTGTTACAGCAGAGAAAACATTAGGTATGATATAAAGGTATAATATGTACATTAAAGTCTTCACTTGGTGCAATTGTGCTTTTACAGACACTGACTTCAAAATGTCCCTTTGTGTTTCTTCATTTTCAAGCAATTCCTTTAGTGAAAAGGGACAAATCTTAGGATTTAGAAGGTGTTTGGTTTACGTTAAAGTGCAGAAATGCAGCCAATCATTCTGGAAAAGCTCACCAGATGTCCTTATGGAAATGTAATAAAAGGTGGAGTTTCAGATAAAGACAGTTTTCCTTCAAGGCTACACGAGTAAATAGTGACAATTTGCAGATGATTAAAAGATGTTTCTCCCTTACATCTACTTCCTGTTCTTGGAAGAATAACTGCAGGAATGTTTGCATGTACATGTAACTGAAACAAAGCTATACATGCCACAAAACACAACATGAAACAATTCATATCTGATTTTTTAAAAATAACAAAAACTTTTTTTTTCAAAGATCTTAAAAAACCCAGTGTATGTTTCTGAAAGTGTGTTTCAAGGTTGATTTAAAACATTGACAACATATTTATGAAATTATATTTTCAAAATAAAAATCTTTCATGTGACTGACATTATTCAGTCTGGTCTCCTCAAAGTTACTCTCCCACACGACAAAACTGCATTGTGAATTACGTCTCCAGGGTAATTTGTTGGATTGTGTTTCCTCTTGATGTATCAGAAATTTATTTCAAATGAGTCCGGGGAAGTCTGCATGGGGAGGAGGTCTGGGTGATGGACAAATAAAAAAACACAGGACTTTCACCTGGGAGACTGCTGTTAGTGTCCCGTCTTGTCTTTTCGTCTTTTTAAGCCAATCCATGACAACCCCTTCTCGCTGCCAAGGGATCAAACACTGCAGCTCGGACATTGTTCCTTAGCGTCTGAAACCGATGCTCATTTAGAGTTCAAGCATGTGTTTTTGATGCACCCACCCACTGCATTATGGGTAGAGCGACAGACGTAATATAAAGAGAAGATGGAAGTTTATTTTGAAAAGACGCTATGCATAAAACAAGCGTATATTTGCTCGAGGGGAGTGTAGATACTGACAAAAAGCAAATTTGAGGTTTTGGAGCAAAAAAGCATTGACTGTGTTGTTTTTATTAAACCTATTGAAGTTCTTTTTAGCTTAAAACATACTTAGTAGTTTGTTAAAAAAAAAGAAGTTTTCCCTGGAAATGTGATCGAGAAGGTAGTTTAGTCGTATGGGAACGTAACATTGTAGGACGCATGGTTGTATTATTTTAAATAAGACCTATGAATTGTGCATTTCCAGTACAGTGAGGAACTCTCAACTGTAGCCTATTACTGTTACAACCTGGAAAGTTGTACATCAGTTTAAGTCTCAGTGCTGCTATTTGGTTGCAGCACTTTATGTGACAGTAGTGTGACAGCCTTGGAGAAATGACATTTAGCTTGCTGTAGTTTCCATCGGGTTTTACACCACCTCTTCCCTCCGCTCCAGACCTGCAGGCTGAAGGCTGGCTTTGGGACCACGGGGGTGCCCCAGGCCTAGTGCCTCCCCTCTGGCTTTCAGCCGCTGTTCTGGTCCCCAGTGCAGGCAGAGGGGGCAAGGACACGAGGTGGGATGGTGCACGATGCCGGTGGAAGGGAACAGGGTGGTCGGGGGCAGCCCCCCTGCTCTGCTGTGGTAGTGGGAGAGACGGAGGGCGTCCAGGGTCCTCATGGGTGCGCTGTAGCAACTGTGAGGCGAGGAGGCGGGTGAAGAGAGAGCCAGGGGGTAGTGGTGGTGGAGGGGGAGGTGTGGAAGGTGGGGCGGGAGGAAGGGGTACGGCAAGCCGGAGGAAGGCGAGGCCCGGCCCATCAGGAGCGCTCCCAGGGGGTCGACGAGGGGGTGGGGCCACGGCAAGGAGTGCCTCTGCCGCTTGTCCTTCATCCTCCTGTTCTGGAACCACACCTGGAGAGAGGGAAGGAAGGAAGGAAGGAAGGAAGGAAGGAACACAAATGAAATGCAGGCAAAAAAAGACATGGAAGAAGGACAACAAAAACAGTCATATTGAAGTGAAAATGTATTGCTAGTGCCTCGTCATTACATAATACAGCGTTGTTACAAGCTTTAAAGCTGAGCCCGACATGTTGTCGGTGTGTCCGTCCTGTCCTCAACTATTTTTACCAGCTCGTAGAAACTCCTCGGAAAGGCCGCACTTCTAAAACGTCAGGTGGCAGCGTTTTACGAGGCCTCGCCTCACATTCCTGCTCCTTCATAAAAGACCCTCCGATCGCTGGCAGAAAGGTGGGTGCAGTTACTGCGCGTTAAAGGCACCGCACTGGGCCAGCAGGCCTTCGCATCGAATATCAGAGACAGCTAAACCTGTCAGGACTCGAGCTGCCATGCCGACTGGGATGAAACGCAGGAGGATATATGATCAAAACCTCCCCATTCATGGGGAATGACGGAGGGGCGTGTTTTCGTTTGAGGTGAGTGGGCGTGGCAGATTGGGTTTACTTCCTGTTTTGACCTGCTTGGCTTTATTTCTAGGATGTGTCAAAAAGTGGATACTGACAACAACTGAGGTTAGCCAGCACATGGCATACAGCCAGAGATCAGTGAAGTAGGTTTTTATTTAGTTCTGAATTTAGTTCCTATAGGCCAGCACCAGACACCAACTATCCTTTTTTTATGTATCTCGGCACAAAAACAGCCAATGGAAAGAGAGTTAGCCTCTATTTTTGTTTTTTTCCAAATCCAAACTAGGTTTTGTTGATGTTGGTTTGAAAATCATGCTGAGAGACTCTGGTTCGTGTACATGGATATGAAAATTCCATTTAGGGACTATTTCACAAACTGCCATGAGACATTGTTGGGCAATTAGCTTAGCTTAGCATACATATTAGTAACAAGTACAACACTTTCTGGCTTCGTCAGGAAAACGATCGAGCACATAACGGCTCCTAAAAACCACAAACTGCTGTTTTTTACTTTTCTATTTGCAATATAGACTCAACAAACCAGATGGAAAGACTGACATTTGTTCTGTCAGTCGACATTTCGTCACGAAACAAAAAAGTTAGACACCACTTGGTTAAGTTCAGGAAAAACATCATAGTTGGGTTTAAAATAACTATGTACAGTTTTAGGCAACAAAACCACCTCAGGAAAACTGTGTTGTTGGACCCATTCACCTCCCCACCTTTCCATCATTTTCCTCAATATTTAATACTCTGGACGTAGTCATATGGATGTGTTTCATTTGTGTGTCCACGAGGAAAAAGGATCCCAGTAAAGTTTCATGAAAAAAATTATAATTTGTGTCCCTGAACACGAAACCAATAGTTTTAAATTTGTGACTTTTTCACGACCTGCCGTGAGACTGGGTGGGATTAGGGCCTTGAGGCTAAAATCAGCTGCTGGGTCCCCCCGACCCCCCCCCCCCCCCCCCCACACACACACACACTCTCTGTGCACCTGTACACTATTATTAAGCAATATTAAATGGTGCCAAAGTTTTCTATGTGCCGATGTAAACAGCATCCTACGTGTATTATAATTGGTGCTGTTAACTGGCTGATCTCAGGTCTGATATGTTCTTAAAGCAGGCTGATGGGAGGAATCTGATGAAAGATAAACGCATGACCTTCTCCAGCACTGATTGATTGATTGATGGTTGTCATATTATTGGGTGAAATGAGTTGGTACCAGCTGATATAAAAACTGAAAAATATTTTTAGTTTGGGGAAGAATAAAACATTGGATTTTGATATACAAATACAATTTCTTTTTGGTAATTTTCAACAATATATTATAGTGCACAATATGACCTGGGATGTGATCTAAAAGGGTTAACCCCCCCCCCCCCCCCCCCCCCCTAACACCACCTCTGATTGGCTGATGAACACGATTGGAAAGGTTTAAACTCAAATTGGATGTTTCAGAAGGATGGCAGCGTTTTTGCCCTGCTTATGAGAGGAAATGTTGCTCTGAATGCATGTTGCCTATATGGATGGAATAAAATCTGTCATAACCAATCATAACCCAGCTACGTTGGAGGGTGGTTTAGTTGGACGGGGCCCCAATATTATATACTTTCATAGGGCCCAAACCTCTACGGCGCCCCGGGCCGTAACTCAGCTGGATGTATCCTGATGAGGAAACTCAAAGCGCCTCTATAATCTACCTTTATCGTTGTTTCCGGTAAGTTGAGGGCCGCGGCCAGCTCGCAGCGTCGGGGTCTCGAGACGTAGCTCTCCTTGCCGTACTCCTGCTCCAGCCGGGACAGCTGCTCGCGCGTGAACGCCGTCCGGTGCCGCCGGCTGTGATCCAGCAGCGCGCTGCGCGGGCACGTCTCCGTCTGCTGCTCTGCGCCGGGAGCGTGCACCACGGCGGCCGGCGTCTGTTTGCCCTCCGCCACTGAAACGAGTCAGTGATGCTTTTATTTTGGATGCAATGTCATCACAAAGTAAAAGCCTCATAAACAGATGTGATTGTTTCATCAGCATGTTACTTAGTAAAGTTGCCGAATGTTATGAGCATTTCTTGTAACTTGATTTTACATTTAGATGTGTCAGTAAATCTCACATTACTTCTGCTTGCAGCTGGAGAATAATATAGATTTTTATAATGTCTGAAATTGGTGTTGACAGTAGCCTACTTTTTACAACAATCCCCCCAAATCCCAAATAATATGCAAGTTTTTCCACAGTCCAAACATCACAACATGTGTGGAAACATGACATTTCTATTTCTGTAAATAACATGTGAGTTACAACCTCTGTACTCGTTTCTGTTCTAATAAGGTCCGACGTATAAAAACGGATTTAAAAGAACATTTTGGTTGATTTCGCAATTAATTGCATTATATATCATGTAATATATTATACTATTATATAATGTCAACGAAGCACAGATTTGTAGCTGACCAATTTATAAATGTGTTACTGTATTTAACTTTGTTGAAAAGTTTACTTACGCATCAGGATGTTTCTGTCCGGAGAGTTTCAGTGAAATCCCCTGCTCCTCGGCAGCTATTCCTTCAGTCTGACTGAAAACTTATCACACACACACTAACACACACACACACACACACACACACAGGTCTGTTGAGACAGTCGGGCAGAAGATGAGGTGTTTTTGTCCCAACACCTCCTCCTCCTCCTCCCTCTTCTCCTCCTCCTGTCTGCTCCCCGGGCCCGTGCGCTCCTCTGCCCCTATCACAGCCGCTCCAGACGGGCCGTCGTGCGCGCGTCGGGCCGGCGAGGCGCCGCGGCCCGCGGAGGTGTTAAAGGTGTTTAGGGATAAAGCCTTTGGTCTCCGTCTCGGCCTTTGTACTTTTGTTATGGAGAATTAAAGACGCACAGGCTGAGACAGCGACCAGACGCGCATTGTTCCCCTCCGTTTGATGTTTGGAAGTAAATCATTACAGGCCTAATGGCTCCAGCGGCCGAGGTGGCGGACGGGAATTATGGATCCAAATTATATCATTTTATTTAGCTATAGGTGTCTGTATGAGAGCCGATGTGTTCAGGCCAGCAGATTTATGATATTTATATCCTTTTAATGTTTAATATTTTCAATTTTCTGCGTCCCTTTTGAATTTGACATTTTATGAATTAAGTTCCGAGGTTTGACGCTAATTATTAACTAATCATTACTTACATACTTTTTTTAAATGACAAGTTTTACGAAATGTTATGTTTGAATATTCAAATGAGTAATTATCTTATCAAATATGTGGTAATTTGCATACAATTCCAGAAGAATCTCAACATTGGAAACATTGGATGAATCCAGATTCTGAATTCTTGTTTCATTTTGTTGATATAAGTTTTAAGGGTTTTTACTGAATTCATATTGGATGTCTCTTCATATCAATTCATAACGTTCACACGTTTTTTTTATGAATGAGATGTTCCAAAAATGAGGATATGAATGTAAACCTTCAGATGGGAATTAACTTGAAGGTTTGGTGGATGTCAGTGCTGCTGAAATGGAGATTTTTGTCTCAGAGTCTGAGAAAAAAATCATTTTGAAAAAAAAAAGCCGTTTAAAGATATGGATTGTAAAAGTTATCACCATGGAAAGCACCCCAATAATGACTTATAATAAACACTTAAATGTGTGTCTCCTTCCCACTGCTCTGAAAAAAAGCAAAATTACCCAAAATCTTAAATTGACCGTGAAAAAGACTATCGCGCATTCTGCCACTGATGTGATTAATAACGTTCACTTTCCACTGTTTGAAGATAGAGTAGACCACAATAAAGTACTTGAAATAATCTGGGATATCATTGAAGTATGTTATTTTGAAATAAAGTTTCGGTTTAGTTTGAAGAACTATTCTTTGTTTTGAACAGTCGTTAACTAATAATTAGTTATGGGCGCCGATTAATTGAGCTCTCTATAAAGTGACAGCAGCGCAGTGTGAATCAAAAGGCGATCCTTTAAGTGTAGAAGCTGACCCCTGAACCTGTGTTTTAGACTTTATTATGGCTATAATCCAGCGGCCAGATGATGATAAAGAGGACAGGCAGACAGACAGACGCCAGGTAGGGTGGAGTCACTTACATGCAGGAAATTTATCATTATAAAAAACACACGCAGGTACTTCAGAAACAGTCAGACTTATTGACATTACTTCCTCCTCGCTTTATGGGCAGAATGTTTTCTTCTCCTTTCATATTTCTTATATCATCTTTTGACAAAATATGACCATAAAGAAGACCATAAAATATATAAAATAATCATAAAATATTATTGCATCAAATAAGGAAACAGTTCATGTTTTATACGAGCTGTGCATGAACAAATACTACACTATAATACTCTATTCCTTTTGTTTGAGATAGACTTGGTCTGGTGTTGTCGTAATAACTCCTGTCAACACCAATCACGATTGTGTTTAGCCAGGTTTTACAGCTGAGGACAGAATGAATGCCTGCTGTTGATGTCTTCAAGGTTACTCCAGTGATGAATTATCCCACGTCCATGAAGTGCACTCGCACTTTTTTTCTCGCCACTCGCAATGTTACATCTCTCCTGGTGATGTTGGGACTCTATGTGTCCTGAGATAACTTTTGTTGTGATTTGACACGATAAATAATTGAATTCAAAAATGATTTTAAGCCCAACCATGACGGAACTGTCATTTTGTAGCGTAATGTCGTCCTGATTGAAAAAAAAAAAGATACTTCCAATTGAAATCCATCATGCGCAGAGCGAAGGACTTGCTCTTCAGCAGGAACTTACAGCATCAGGGTTTTATTCCCCTCGCTCGCCGATTCACTTAATCTTCACTCACAGTAGCTTGCTTTCTGTCCCTTTGATGAAGCTCAAGTCTATCTAAAAAAAAAACATTGGAACAACATGAAAATTACTTTCACGTGTTTGGAATATTGGCACTTACAGAGAAACGCTCTGACCTCAACTTGAGGTCACGGTAAAAAAAAGTTGGGAGGCCGTCAGAGTGATGACGTTGTCTGTCAGAGATCAAACGCTCAAGTCTTCTTTACCATATTCATATTTGAGGAACAATGCAACAAATTGAATGTATTCTCTTTGCAACATGTGTTAAACATGTGTAGCTAGCTCGCACATGTTGCTTTGTTTTGGGAGGTTAAGGGAAGTCGGTGTGTTGTCCCCGTGAACCCCCACAGATGGAATGGGTTTAAAAAGTATGGAGTTTGTGCAACATGTGTTACTGTCTTGATCCAAGATGCTAAACATAGTCTTATTGTGGTGTTGGCCCGTGCTAGCAACGCATCCTTCAGTGGAGGTGATGATTGGAAGCCTCATTGGTTATTATGACATTGAAAAGGTTTTTTCTTATATATGTGGAGACAAGCCAGTTGCTTTATTTTTTAGACAATATGTTCACATCTTGTATTTACATTGAAGCTGAACTGTCTGCTAGCTGTTTCACAGGGCTGGATTTGATTAATTCGTTTTTAATTAGTAAAGTATTTAGAGATTCCAGCAGCCTTCATCACAAAAAGATTAATTTTAAACAGCGATGATGTCTTTAAATCATTTGGTCACGGTGGTTTTGTAAACTCGGAAAATAACAGTTGTTTCTTGTGTTGAGACTACCCGATCCAATCTGTGCCTGTGCTGACATGGTTAGATGATGTAAATATTGGACTCACACCAAGGTTTCTTTCTACAATATCTGAACATGGCAGCTGCAGTATGTTTAAGATCAAGCAAACAAACAAGTATGGTTAAGGTTAGGCAACCTAAACACCTGTGGCATAGATATCATATGGGAAATAAACAATCTGGACCTTCTATAAACATCGTCTTAATGTCCTTGGAACCCTTGGAAAGTGTGAAGCAGATCTGATAAAGAGTTACTTTCTAAGTCAATGAATTTGAAAGTCCCAATATCGCCCCAGAGCAAGTTTACAGTGCAAGAAAAAACTGTCTAGATTTGACATTGGGCAGAAATCTGGAGCAGGCTCTCAGGTTCCTGCTGCATGGTGTTGGTAGTAATAATAACAGTAGTAGTCCATAGTGGCAGACACAGCTACATTCAGATGGTTTTATCTCCAACATGTCGGCGTAGACCAAAATGAAGTCAATGTTGAGCAGCATCACAGCAGGTGGAGCCACAATAATGTGCTTCCATGGGCCAAATCAGGCCATGCAGCAGTCTGGGGCAGGCAGGAACATGGCTGACACTGCTGGACAAAAAATCTGAGCCACACCCCCGGGAATAATCCCAGGAGGAGTTGAGTAAGTGACAATAGAGATGCAGATTTGAATACATTTCTTTTATCAATAGTCAGCCGCCGTAATAATACTAGCGATGAGCGTCAAACAGGACCACGGCATTGGTGCAGTCAGGATGAGATTCCACCATGATCCAGGGAAACCTGCAAGAAGAGAAAGCACAAGGACTCCGGGGAATGCACAGAGAGAGAGAGAGAGAGAGAGAGGGAGAGGCTCAGTCTATCATTATAAATCCCCTGGTAGTCTAGGCGTATAGCAGCATAACTTAGAGCCGGTCCAAGGCCAACCTTAGCCAGCCCTAAGTATAAGCTTTGTCAAAGAGGAAAGTTTTAAGCCTACTCTTAAATGTGGGAACTGCCTCCTGAACCAGAACTGGAAGATGGTACCACAGAAGAGGAGCATGGCTGAAATATCTGGCACCCGCTCTACTTGGCTGTTAGCTAGTAGCCAAACACACCATCCAAAACAAAGAAGGGAGCAAACTGGTCTCCACCACTGTGTCGAAAACACAGACAACACCCACCCACACACACACACACACACACACACAATCTCATTATCTCAGCTTCTTCGGGCTTGCCTCCTGCAGTCAGCGACCCGTCCTCACTGCGAACATGTTGAATAATAAAGCTGCATTATTTGACACAGTGGTTTGAGAATGTGTTGTTGATGCCGTCTCGGGTCTGGGATGGGTCTTCATTTGTGGCACCCATCGATGGCAACCGCACTCGGTGAAAAGACGGGGCTGTCGGCCAAGTCCCCTCCAGCTCCGGAGCAGCAGGCACTTTAATTACTGGATGCCGGAGAGCAGCAATCTCCCGGACTCACTGCGCCCATGGACAGTGGAGGTTGGAACAGGAAAGGTTATTTGTAGATGGAAGCTGGTGGATTTTCAGCCTGCAGAAATAATCGAAGCTATTATAGTGTAAGTACATATGTTCTATCCCTAAGCCAGCAAAGTTTGCACAATAAAATGTTTTGTCAAAATGACTTTCGATCCTTTATGACAAACATATATATGTCTGATACCCTAATGAAAGTATGTGTCCATATGTGCATTACCTTCCTGCTACCTCTGGTTGGTCCACAATCAAACAGCCCCCTATTTTACAACTGCATTAAAAAGAAACTAATAAAGGCCTCATGCTGGAGCAGGATGGCATGTCGGGTCCTTGCTTTCAAGCGCTGGAAACGGCGTCTTTCCTGCTGAAGCGTGTCATGCTGCAGCTGATGCCACTGCCACAGGGCACGCGATATTCATTTCCTAATTATTCCTCCTTGTCTCTTTCTGTTTCTGCAGCCACAACCATTAGTTGCAGATGTAATGGAAATCGGAGGTTTGGCTCTACCTTATAGGACCTGCTGTCAAGTTGATGATTCTTAATTGTTTAGCTCCTTGGAAATTGAGTAACGAAGAATGGATGATTAATCATGTCAAATACAAGGGGAATTTGTTTTGATGCTTTTTTAAAGCACACTTTCACCTTATATACATTCAAAGTACAAATTCAAAGACAAAAGTCCCCGATCATACCATGACATGGCCGCTTTAAAAACATCCCATGGCAAAGCAGCAAAATGGTTGATCAGCCTGTACCTGTGAAACCCATAGACTAAGAAACGGATGTAGTCATGGTGATGTCACCCATTGTTTTGTGGACTACGGTTTGAAAGCCTCGAGTCCATCTTGAATTTTGGTGGTCACTATTTTGGAATTTTTGCAACAATTGAACAGAAGTGACCATATTTGGACTGTGGAGGAGCGACGGGTGGATCTGATGGTGAACACAAGCAGAAGAGCGGCACAGCATGCAGAAACCTTGCTGGATCTGGAACCATCTGGATTACTGTAATACAAAATATAATCAGCTAATAAATGATGATGTATTATAATAGATTAAACCACCCAGCAGTATGTAAGTACACTTGTTTGCCAGTTTCCTGCCAGACCAACGGCCTACCTGGACTCCTGTCCTCTTTGTTCCAATAAAACATGAGTACTCCTGCTGTCTCCGTAAATTTGGGTCCAATCCCTCTTGACATATTCACTACACAGTGACAACTTCTGGATCTCAGTGCTGCGTTTGACACAGTCAGACATGCAGTACTACTTGACTGACCTAAACTGGCTGGTATGGTCCTAGATTGGTTAAGTCCTATCTACAAGACAGGGAAAAGCTGGTTTCCATTGACAACGTATCTGAGTGATCTTGCAAGACATGTGGAGTTCCTCAAGACTGAATCCTTGGACCTCTGCCTTTTAACCTCTACATGCACCTGTTAGGCAGCATCAAACCACAACATTGCTAATAATTTGAGCTTGGACAGAAAGAACTACTTGCAAAACTGCCAAGTGTGTCAGAGATACAAACCAGACAGCTGCAACTGGCAGGGAATCTGCAGCAGACTGTTTTTGGAAGACCCTTGAGATTCATGGGCCCTTTCCCACGGATTTACCTATTGTGGACTACATCCATTGGATTGAATTTTACGGTGGAGTCAGTGTCTAAGGTACGCACTCTGAAAATCTTCTGTCCCAGACTACATTCTCTCAGACCAGGGACCCCAGTTTGTCTCTGCAGTCTTCAAAGAGACTTGAGTTACATGGAACCTTACATAGATGAGGACATTTGCATATCACCTGCAAACCTAACTTACAGAGAGAATGAACCAGAAATACAAAACCACAATGGCATCCCTTGTTGCTGACAACCACAAACAGCAGGATAAATACCTTCCAGACATTTGTAGTGCACTCAATTCTACTGTGCATGAAACCACAAGTGCCATAACTACAGAACTGAATCTTGGCAGGACCCTCAGAAGTTCCTTGGATGTGGAGCTGCCGTGGAATTCTTCTCAAGATTCTTCAGGCTGCAAGAAAGTTACAGAACTTCGGTAACTCAAGGATTTTATACAAGAAAGTCTGGATAAAGGATGCAACATACAACCAGGCAACTATGAACAAAAAGAAAAATGTCCGAATAAGTCCCTATTCTTACGATAAAGCCAAACAAATCCTTTGCATGGACTTTATAGCACATTCACCCATGTGGGGCTGTGAACTAAGATGGAGTTCTGGATGACAGGGGAGAGAAGCTGGTCCGTGTTCCAAGACTCAAACCCTGACACCTTGGGTGAGTTAGAAGGACTGGAAATCTTAAATGAGCATGATAGTCACCTTTATATTGCACTGCACTGACCAAACCAGAATGTTCTGAGATCATTGTGTTTGATGCTGGAGAAGAAAGGCGACAAGAAGAAAGTGGATGCTCGTCTTGACTCCATTTGAAGTCAAAACAATAATTTAGAAATTGTGGCATTACTGCTGATACAGATCACAATTTTAACAACCATCTTTCATGTCTTTCTGCTGCAGAATAAACTGCTGCCCAGATGTGATGCACTGCTGGCTCAACAAATCTAGAGGCTTTGTGTTAAATGTCAGTGGAAGCAGCTGCTGCTGAGAACACCAGCAGGAACAGCAGAACTCATTATCTCTCAAAAAACCTCTCACACAGCAGCATTTTACAACATGTTGGAAATCATTGTATCATGTTTAGAGGAGGTTAACAAAAGATATTCTAACAAAATATGCTAATGTGTTGGATTGTGGAAAATGTAGGATATATCACTACATCTGTTCACACATTCAGATAGAAAGCAGTAAGCAGTTTCTGGACTCGTGCAAATCTGTAACTGCAACCCAGACTCATGGTTGGTTGTGAAAGAGTCAAAATGCAATCTATTGGTTTCGTGTTCAGAGACATGAATTGTCACTCAGAACAAAATAATGTCAATGAAAAGTCAATCCACATGACTTTGCAACATCCAGAGCTAGTGATGTAGTATTAAATATTTAGAAGACTACTTATGATGGGAGGTATATTGGTCCAACAAATACTTTCAACCGCAAGAACACATGTCCCACAGTTGTTGTGAAGTCAAGAGCTTGTGGCGGTTTTTACGAAACTTAATAGTTTGTTTGCCTGAACCTAACTGCATGTAGTTATTTTAAGCCCACCGTGATGTTTGTCCTAAACCTAATTTTTGTTTTGTTGCACATCGTCTCGACTGACAGGGGAAAAAAACATGGTGCGGGCACGAATACTATTTCAGACTTAATTGCATTAGTTTGAAAGTCATGCTGAGTGATATGACATTTTTTTTTAACATTTGTGGCCAAGTTCACCAATCAGTAGGTTTACAGTTTGTTTCATTATTTCACAAACTGCTGTGAGACTGTGCTTGTTACGCTACGTTGTTATGTTACGTTGTTATGCTATGTTGTTATACTACGTTGCTATGCTATGTTGTTAAAATACATTTTTACAATACATTGTTACCATACGTTGTTACGCTACGTTATTACGCTACGTTGTTACACTACGTTGTTACACTACGTTGTTACACTACGTTGTTACGCTACGTTGTTACGCTACGTTGTTATGTTACGTTGCTATGCTATGCTGCTATGCTACATTGCTATGCTACATTGCTATGCTACATTGCTATGCTACGTTGTTACCCTACGTTGTTACGCTATATTGTTTCGCTACATTGTTTCACTACATTGTTACGCTACGTTGCTATGCTATGTTGTTAAAATACATTGTTACGATACATGTTATCATACTTTGTTATCAATACATTGTTACCAATACGTTGTTACCAATATGTTGTTATTTCGCCGTTTTTCGATATATATATCGATTTTCGAAATATATCGATTCTGGGGAGAAATATCTATTTTTAAAATAGGCCCATATAAAATCTTGATTAATATGAGAATCGATTTTTCCCCCACCGCTAGTAGTTATGTGACATTGTTACAATACATCGTTGTGTTACTGTTTTATGATACCTTGTTACGATACATTGTTACGATACATTGTTACGACACATAGTTATGATACATTGTTACGATACATTGTCACGATAGCTTGACACAATAGCTTCACACGATACCTTGTCATGATACATTGTTGTGATACATTGTTGTGATGCATTGTTGGATGTGGATCTTTGTCCAACATGAGGTTCGGCCTCGTCTAAGAAGTTTCCTGGAAGTTTGGTTCCCGTCATAAACAACCTCCACACTAGTCAGTGACACAAAGTAGATCCCACATAAATATGTTTAAAACCTTACCAGCTAATATTGTCACTATGTTTCTCCATATTCTAACTTTACTGTTATTTCTGCCCACTCACATGTATTTACTGTCCATTTGTTCCATTTACTTTTAACAACACAGGGCCTTCAAACCATTCAAACACATATGTTTGAAAGTTCAAGTCCATACTCGATCTACTGATCGAGTAGTAGATTCGTAAATATTTCACTTTCGGCCGGGGGACTGTGTTGAAAGACAAGAAGCTTTACAAATCAAATTCATTTGTCTTGATTATTATTACAACAAATTACAAGCAAGTAAATGCAGCTGCAATGCGAAGCCTCCTGGAAGACAGAGGGAAATAACTTTCTGTGTGTATGTACATGTATATGTATATGTGTATGTATGAATATATATATATAAACCAAACTGCATAATGGGAAGAGGGGATGTGATTCCTTATGAGAGCTGTTATTAATGAGTTGGTGTGTGAGCCAGGATCATCACCTGAGTTGCAGACTGAGGTACAAGGCTCCCTCCTATTGGCCACTGAGGGAACAGACCATCACAGAGACAGACCTGTCACAGGCCTCATGAACTTCCTGTCTGTCAGCAGAAAGTACTGGCTCCTGATTGGCTGACGGCAGCAATTCTTTTAGGAGTGAGTGGAGGCCTTACTGCAGCAAACTGACCTGACAAGAAGGTTTAGAATGAGTCCGATTCGGTACCAAGAAATAAAATGGTCATTAAAACTGTGTGATTTAAAAATTAATTAAATTCAGATTGTATTTGATGTATAATTTCATATTTATGCAGCTGATCTCTGAACTTGAGATGAAACCGCATAATTTAGCTTTTAATTAATTTATTTGCATAAATAAAGCATGACTGAACAATGGAAAAAAATAAACAGACACTCCACTGCCTCTTATTTGTCTTATAAAGCTCACCGAGGTCACGTGAATCAGCTGTGTGTAAAATATCTGCTGAAACTTAAACACTCCTCTGTTGTATAGGTTATTTAAAACATTATTTTTTATTATTAAAATGCCATTTTAAATCCAAATGAGACAGTAGAATATAAAGTACAGGTTTGGGTGAGGAAAATTTAACATGATCTGCTGGTGGAGGGTAAAACAAATAAAATAAAATATACATACAGACACTTTAATAAATGGTCTTATTCTATTTTTAATATACGGTAGATAATATTTTCTGCTATTATACAAATTCCTTGCAAACATATACATACCTAACTTCTAAACCCTTTTGAGGTTCTCTTATTCTTATTATCACATCTGATTATGCCGCTATGATGTGCGGTGGAGGTCTCCGGCTCTAAAGCGCCGTGTACGGACACGGACTTCTGATTGGATAAAAAGGTTTAGGTCGGGAAGTTTTCATAAAGCCTCGCTGGGTCTGTTCAGGTCCACCTGACAGTCACGAACGAGGCTTCTACTATACTAATTATAATTTTATTATAATTATAATAATTAGCCTACCTTATTTAGTTATCAATATTTTCCGCCCTGAAATAAATGTTGAGTGTTGGGACCTGTTTTCTATTAGTTACGGTATTTTCGTGACGCGTTAGGCGTTATTCACTATTATCTCTAATCTGTATCTTTAATAACGTATTAATCTCATAATGATATTCTTTCTACGGTCTCTCTGCAAAATCAATAAGCCGTCATATCACCGGTGTCATTTCCGCTTTGACGTTATCTAAAGACGAGCGGAGGGTTTTTGCCTCAAAGTCGATCTCTACATGACATTCTGCTGGCTCACTCTCATCTTTACGGTAATAACTCCGCGCTCTGATGATGTGAAGAGACTTTTTAGCAGATTCATCCGCTCATTCATGACTAGAGCCACATCACGTCTAATTCCTACATCTGTTTTTTCCCTCTTTTCTTTAACTTTTTTTTAGACAGGTGACGTCATCGAGACATTCTCACGAAATAGAACACAGATCATGAAGTATATTTCTATCATAAACATTAATAATTATTTCTGTTCAAATCTGACGTCATATTTGATGCAACCAACAATTGTTAAATTCATCTGCGGATTATTTCCTCATTTTATTTATATTCAGAAATTTGCCTATATGGGCTTCACAGTGACCTGCAGGGACCAGATAAGAGACTCGTCAGCCAAGTCTTCACGTCTTGTTCTGTCAACCAACTGTCCAAAACACAAATGTACTCAGTTTCCTGACATAGAAGTCGAAGAAAACCAGAAAAGACACATTGAATATTTGACATTTTAGCCTTCAAAAAAAATAAAGGGTCTTGAAAAGGTCTACTATTAAGAAATTATTAATATTATTATTATTATTATTATAATCACATTCGTCCTGGATTAACTGAATAACTGAATAACACAAACACATATTCTTCACTTATAACACTACATCTGTTTTAACACACAAATGTAATTGTAGAAAATACATAATTGAGTTTTGTCATGATGAAACAATGTTTCACTATTTTAAAAAACAGCAGGGACACATTCATTTTAATATCAGACCCACCTAAAAAGGAAGAAAACATTAAAATGATTGTAATAATCATTTCCAGCTGTGAACTAATGAATGTTCAGTTACGGGCAAGTGTGTTGGCCTGTTAGCACACACACAAACACACACACACACACACACACACACACACACACACACACACACACACACACACACACACACACACACACACACACACACACACACACACACAGCTCTCGTTAAACTCCACAAGGTCAAGTTCAAGGACACAAGACACAATGAATGGTAAAAGTCTGCATTCTAACCCTTTAAGACAATATTTGAATAAGAGCCGGTTGATTTGGTTGGAATTATTTACGCTGATGAAGATAAAAACGCTGACATCACATTTGACACTTTTCATTTCACACTGTGGATATATCTGTCTTTAAATGCTGTTCATCAACACATATACCGTTTTTTACATGAACATAATGTGTTTATTCAAGGATTTGATATATTTCAGCTACATTTCCAATTAAAAATATTTCATTTTAATGAGGGCCAACATGTTTTTATTTCATTTGAACTAAACCACTTCGGTTGTTGAGCATATTTGTCTCTGCTCCGGTTAACAATGTTGTATGGGAGGTAATGGTGGTGATGGTGATGATGTTTTCTGTTTAATAGTGTATCATATAACCAAACAGGCAAAGGGAAGACAGCTCTAAAAGCCCCATTAGTCCAGGGATCTGGTCCTGAAAGCCCCCAGGTTCACTATTACCACTTTTCCAAGGCGGTGTGAGGGCCGGTCCAGAGCCGGTGCTGAATCTCCAACCAGTTCTGCATATTTGAACAGGCAAAGGACTGGTTCTTCTTCTGAATGATACCTGCTTTCCTGCACCGACTCCATGTCCGTTCTCTACTCACGCAGGTATCTGTGGTCGGATGAGTCATTCAACCAATGATGTTTTACAAAATAATTATTACTTAAATATTTCTATGAACCTTTAGGTCATATTTTACTTATGTGAGTACATTTTATTTTAACTGACCACAAATGACCCGAATGTCATTAAAAATATATTTGTTTGATGTAACTGCGGTGACCAGGGACACCACGCTTGTTTCGGATCTATCACTGGTCCCTGAACACAACACCAATAGATTGCATTACATAACTATTTCCCAGAGTGAAGTGAGACTGGGCAGAATTGTCCTTCTACTGCAGCAGCTGCAACCGATACAGCACAGATATTTGAGCTGGCGGCTAGCAGCTAACAGCGCAAACAGCGGCAAAAGTGCTGACAGAGCTGGAGGGCGGGCTTGATTCCTTGGTTAGACCTTCAACAAGGACGATCGCACGGACTGGAGCTGATGTGGAATCATGATGAGGAAACTCTTGGATGCTTCCCTTGGACCAAACCGACGTTCACTGAGCTCCTCTGAGGTCTCCATTTTCTCCGTCCCATAGTTAGAAAATATTGAATGTGAATGGAAGGCTGAAAACATACAGCATTGAACCCCCATGATGTCCCTTTGCCATCTTCCAGCGTTTCTACTGCAGCGTCTTGGTGATCGGACCCTTAAGCTCCTGTCGCCACTACGTGGCGGGGGACGGCATTACCAACGCGGTGGGTGATTCCATTCAGAAAAACTTTCTGTTGAAATCCTGGTAACATACTGACAGCTATGGATAAAGTAAAATATATATTTTCTGTGGCAGGACTGTAAAAAACCATCCAATCAAACAAGCCGGGCCGGAGAAAATAATCGGATGCACTCTGCTGATCTTGAACACTCTTGGGCGTTCTGGGGGAGCGGCTTTGAACAGAGGTCTGAACGAAGGGGGCGGGGCTTTCTCTGTACAGCGATGCGTTCACAGTCAATGTTTTTTCCAAATGACCTACTTGACCTTTAAATGCATATTTGTTCGACAATGGAATATGTTCAATAACAGAGATGATGTTTATTATTATGATAATGACGAGTCCTGCATCCTCATCCTAAGGCTCTCTCTTGTGGATGAAGGTATTACATGAACATCACACACATTTTTGTCCTCCCAACCTCGGTAGCTAGATGAATATTCAAAAGAAAACTAAAGATCATTCATGAGACTTCATTGTGAGACGGCCAGTATGAAGGCTGTTTGTTACCCTACAGAACAGTCTTGTGTGTTTCCACCACTCGTCTACTGGCGAACGTCATGGAGAAGAAGAAAAGAAAAAAACAGAATGGCTGCCAAGCTTCAATTTCTTCAGTTTCATGACCTGATTTCACACAGGCGTCAGGTACGGCTGCAGACACTTTAATGAGCTGCAGTAATAAAGAAGTATGGAGCTGGATGAGAGGCTGGCAGGCTGCTGCATGGAGGCGGAGCTTCAGCAGCACAAACAGCTGACATGGCGGCGTCCTCGCCCCGATGTTCAAATATCATAGTGGATCATACAAAAGGAACATAGATAGATGAAGCTGAAAAATCAAGCAATTAAATACATTTCTTTCAGGTCCACTGAAGTTAATCCTTAAATAAGGATGCATATATATATTTGATATCTATTACATTTGTATGTAGAAATACTTACCGAAACTGCAGTTTTCTCAGTTGTCGTGGCGATGCCTCAGTCATCACCATGACATCATTATTTGACGCATTGGAGTGACAACATGTGTCATCACGTGACCTAAAGATGGAAAATCTTGACTTTGGTCGTCCAATAATATGCGATGGAAGACCTTGAGAAGAATTTTTATTCCGGCCGAATGTGTGTTCATGATCCATTAGACAACTAGAATATTTCAATTTCAAGGAAAATCAAGATTTTCTTTTCTCAAATAGCAGCTTAAGTTCGTCAGACTAATGGGGTCAAAGGTCACTGTAGCCACAGCTCAGTCCAATCAGCATAAAAACAAAGACTACAGTCATTAAATCGTGTTTTGACATATTGTTAGTAATCTATGTTTGATGTGATCAATGTTTGATATGAATAGAAGTTGACCATTTCAGTATTTTAAAGCAGCTATGATCGGTTTGCACCCGAAGAAGCTGTAAACCGGATAAAAAGAGGATAAAAAGAGGATAAAAAGAAAAAAATCCTCCAACATTGAAATGTTAGAACCTTTTTAGCAATATTTGCACGTTATAACGTTCGACTATTTCACAATGAATTACACAAACAATATCTGAATAATCATGTTTTGTTTTTGCAAATTCTTCCTTTCGTTTTCCTAAATGTTTCCAAAATGTACCAAACGTTTGATTTCATTTTAACAGAACATTCAGCATTTCACCATTCCGCCCTGCCAGCACACAGAAAGTAGACCAGCATGCATTGCAGCTGCAGACTGAGCTTGAAGCAAAATGTTGAGACAAACATGAGGAACTAAAAGGTCACTTGCTGCACTTGACTTATTTAAGTGGGAGCTCTCACCTGTGCTGATGATGCGTTCACGAACCTCCTGATAGGCTGTAACCTGACGGGATTCCTGTGAAGTGGAGTTTTTAAAAGTTTTTGATTATATTTTAATAAAACACACAGAGACAGCATCTATTTAAATAATGTCGTCATATTTGATTTTTTAATGCAAATAATATATTCAGCTGCGAAATGGGAATATGAGGAAAATCAGATGAATGGATAGATGATATGAATAATATTATAACAAAGAAAACGAACTAAAGTAACCGATTGGTTTCTTACAGCCCAAATCCACTTTTTTACAAAGTCGATGTTGACTTCAATCTTTCCCGTCGCGTTTCGTCTGTCAACTAAATTCCGGGACAGGAGGACCACGCAGCAGCGCGCGGGCCGCTCAGTGTTTTGCCACTTTGTTTTGCTCAACCTCACTATTATGAAACATATGCTGTCATCGGCCACGTGATATAAAAAGATAAGATACAAGATCAGATTAAGCGGGGAAATGTACAATTATGATATGTCATCACTAAATGCTGCTTTGCGGGTTATAATTTATTATAATGAGCTGTAAATAACAAACATGTCTGTGTACTTATAAGAGAGTCAAATTCCTGGTGCGTTTACGGACACCTGAAAATCTAAGAAATTGAATCTGTTTGTGGCAAATTAAACAGTGTCCCCTATTTAACACGCGTTTATGACGAAATACAGGTTAAATATTATCAAATAATTTCAGATCAGACTTGGAAACCAAACCAAACCAGTCAGAGGGGCTCTGGTGCAGGTCGGGTCCTGGACCGGGGTCCGGCACTATCAGGTGTTCTTGGCTGTCATCACCGTTTCCTGGTGTCTCAGCATTAAGGTTTAAAACAGAAATAAAAACGTGAAGAGACTTTATCCTCGTCGGCACCAACATGAAGACTTTAAAGTCGTTTAACTGTTGATGCGTTTGTGTTCGCACGCGCGCTTTGACACAAATTGATGAACATGTTTCAGTATTTTTAAATTGAATTCAATGACATGACTATGACAAATTAAATAAAGACATTTGAATATTTATATATAAATGATTACATTACTAAATGGTAGAATAAATAAAACAAATTAAAATGTAAAAACAATAGGCCTATGTGCGAGCGAACGGCTGCGAGATCTCGGAGATCATGAAACGGCCGCGAGACTTTTGTGCTTATATGAAAATTATATATATATATATATATATATATATATATATATATATATATATATATATATATATATATATATATAAACACCACACAGTCATATTCAATTAAATACAATTACACCTTACGGGGTGGAAACATGATCAGCGCTGCAGTTTATTAACACTGGAGATGATCATGTTAATGCCGTTATGATGCGGTTGTTATGATCTGAATATTGTTTTTCTTGATTGATTACACAGTTTAGGTTACATTTCTTCCTTTAAACATTTAGTTCGAGTCCCCTTTTATAAAGTGTTCTTATTGGAGGGTAAACTATCTGTGCATGAACACATCAGTGCAAAACTTCGGCAGGAGATGCGCAAATGTTTCTTCAACTGAGAGCTGCGTGTCACTGATTCTTCAGGTGGATATTTCTGGCTAATGATTGATAGGCTGACGTTTGTCTTCATACTGGTTGGACTGGTTATAGTGGACCATGCTGGACGAGTCCATCACGAGACACGCTGGCGTCTTCCGTGTCTTCCACACACAGAAACACAAGAGCTTCAAGGTGTGCGGTGGCCTTGAACTTGAGCTCATTACATCTGTCTCTCTTTCTGTCTCCCCCCTCCTCCCCCCTCTCTCTTTCCGTGTTAAACTTGACCTTGACCCTCAGGGGCCAGCCGGCCCCTCACCTCCCTTCAGAGCCCGCAGACCACACTATGGGAGAGAGACGGGCTGTCTGGGTGGTTTGTGTGTTTGTCGGGCCGGAACACCGTTTCTAAAATACAATCAGTAGCCAGTTGGTGTCAGTTTGGTCTCCAGTGGATGTTATGGTGGGATGACACACACACACACACACACACACACACACACACACACACACACACACACACACACACACACACACACACACACACACACACACACACACACAGAGGAACTTCTAGAGTCCTTCTTTATATGTAATCAACGACTCCATCTGGCTTCTGACTGACTGACTATTCCTTTTTATTTTACTCACATTTTAAAGAAAACATTCTTTACATTCAAACAATAGTTTGTAAACAAATAAAAATGAAACAGGTGAGCTTCTTTTACCAGAACTTTCAATCACATTTTACTGTATTCATCAGCGAACTGAGTTTCAACAGATTTATTTCCCTTTTCATGTCTTGACTTTAAATCGCTTGATTTCATATGTTTTGGAAGATTACGCGTAAAAGCATCATTTGCAGAACACGAAACCGGAAACAAATATTAAACAAAGAAGGATACAAATTGAATGCAGAAGCATCTCAAGTTGATTTCTACGTCATGAGTTCGTTTCAGTGAACACGCGTACACAGAACTCCCGTCACACCTGCTCCCGTCCCGCGTTCACCGCCTTTAGAATGAGATGTCATTGAGAAAGGAAGGGTTTCTTTGACGGAATACATGCAGAGACACATGGGCTTCTTCGGCCTCTAGGCCCCAGCAAAGGAAGAGAACGTGAGCATTGTAGATCACCATAAGATCATGTCAAACAAGATAAACATTGGTTTCCATGGATGCAACATATGTGCAAATGAACGCGCGCAAAGGCTGGAAAAAATCGCACTCTCAACCTGCACGCTTTAATTTGAATGAATGCGCAAAAAACATGGCGTCTTAAACGCATCCCAGACGCTCAACTCGCCGCTTTCCTTTCTTTAACTGAATGTATTTGATGGCAGCTAACACGTCACTCTGATAGTGAATCCTGTTTTTCTCTGCATCATTCATGCAGGGAAGCTTTGAATGTTGACTGATTCCAGTTGGAGAGAGCCGCTCTCATGAATCCAAACCAGCCTCCAGTGAAATGATTACGCAAATAACGTGCCGTGAAAACCCGTTCCGATGGCGCTTTGAACCGAAGCCGCATTTCTCAAATCCTCAGACCTCCAGATCCCGTCCATAAATCCCCTTTACGCTTCCTGCAGGCGGATGGTGTGAGAGCGGGACGCGCACGTAAATCCTAAATGTCCAAGAGGGGTCAATTATTTCCATCGTCAAATGTTTCCTTTGAAGCGATGGAAATACTCCTGGTATGATATAATTTTAAACGTTTATGACGGATATAACTTTTCATGCATTTAGCAGCGCCGGTTATGAGTCTTTAAAAATGCCATAACTCATTTTTACGCCAGGGTTCATATGAGTCAAATTTAAAATAATTAAACACATTAGCAGTGAAATTATATATTTTTTTCAATGCCAGAGGACTTTTCATATCTCAATCGTTTCTTATAGTGCAGGTGTTTTCACACCGAAGACTATATTTACCGAACATGAATGATATAAACGACTCCAGGTTGGCGCTTCCCGTGCGTCTTTACGCACAGCACCAAATGTGCACGTGAGTTATTCTTTTTATTCTCACACTGATAATATCTCTCTTCCTGGCAGCGGCTGGAGATGAAACACTTGAGTTTGACACAATGCAGCTGCGCGAGGAGACGGCGCATTCAGGGAGCTGCGCTGCACGGAGCTCGCGCGCTTCTCGTGCCACAGCTCGAGCCCCATAAAAATATTTTTCTTTGACTGACAATCCCCAACAAGTCTCTTCTTCTCCTGCACCCCCTCCCCTCCCCTCGTCTGCCCCATCACGTGATCACCCGGTCTCATCCAATGGTCACGCGCCCTCCCTCCCTCTCCTGGTCCCGGGGGCTTGTTGCGTCAAGGCTGCGGCTTGGATGTAACCGGAGGTCCGGCCGGTTACCGGGAGTCTTTGCCTCCGAGCGAGCACCGTCACTCACCGGTGCAGCGTTAAGGCAGCGCACGCGTGCTACGAGGGTGCGCGTGGCGGTACATGCGAATCAACTGCGGTGTGTGAGAGCCGGCGATCAGAGAGGAATCAATGCACACCAGTTCACCTCGTCCAGCCGATGTAGCAGCGTCGCGCACCGGAGTGGTCAGAGTGTGAGAGGGAACGGGGACGCACGGAGGCCGGACTGGGAAAAGGAGCGCCTATGACAGCCTCCTTGGTTCTAAACCCTCGCTGGCCAGCGGACACGGTGATGTTTGTTTATGACAACAACCTGGACGACCTGAACAAGAACATGGAGGGGCTGGTGGGCAGCGGCAACTTCGCCGCCAGCCAGTGTCGCAACATCATGGCGCACTCGGCGGCGGCCGCGGCTCTGGGCGGCCACGCGTCCGGCCTGGTGCACTCCTCGGCCGGCTACCCCACAGTGGACGCTCCGGGCTCCAGCGAGGCAGGCCTGTCCTCGGGGAAGCAGTGCGCGGCGGGTCCGTGCCCGGCGGCCGCCGTGCCGCACCAGGGCTCCTCGGCCGCCACCGCGTTGCCATACGGCTACTTTGGTAACGGCTACTACCCGTGCAGGATGGGGCGGGGTTCCCTCAAGTCGTGCACGCAGGCGGCGGGAGCCGCCGCGCTCAGCTCGCAGTACATGGACACGACGGTGAGCTCGGACGAATACACGAACCACCGGGCCAAAGAGTTCGCCTTCTACCACGGCTACCCGAGCCCGTACCAGTCCATGGCGAGCTACCTGGACGTGTCGGTGGTCCAAACGCTGGGCGGCGGGGAGCCGCGACATGACACCCTGCTGCCCATGGACAGCTACCAGCCCTGGGCTCTGACTAACGGCTGGGGGGGACAGATGTACTGCAAGGACCAGGGACAGGCTGGACACCTCTGGAAGTCCGCTCTGGCAGGTAACCGTCCTTTATTCCTCTTTTAAAGAAGCTGTATGTAGAATGATGCTAGGCCTACTGCTAGAACATCACGTGTGACATGGAATTATGGACTTTTAGAGAAGTTAGGATGCTCTAATAAACACATACATATCTTCATACATTGGAATATAACTAAAAATATACATATAAACCATAAAAAACGTGTTGTGCATCCAGTAAAACAAGCTGTTTATGTTTACCTCGAGGTGAGTTATGCATCTGTTGCTGTAGAGGGACAATATTCATATTTAGATTGATTTCCCTCATGATGCTCCTTAATGAAAGGCCACGTATTAACCGGGAGGTCGCGTGTTGCCCGACTCAAATCTTCACCTTATAAATAGCTGATATTTGTGGGATTCATGTTGCAGAATAACAATCAATTAGATCCATCAGCCCAGCAGCACGGCGATGTGTGATTTTAATAGGACCTCTTTCCAAATGATATATTCATAGCGTGTTCACCAGAAGGAAACTGCAACGGAATTAAAATCCACAAGCAATCAGAAAGGTGCAAACACGTGCACGCGCGGTGCTATTTGAAGGCTGCAGATCAGCCGCTTGCTCGTGCTGCTCGCGGACAAGCAGACAACCACCATGTTGTCCGCCTTTGTCCTATGATGGATGTCCAATCAGCTGCAGGCATACCGTCGCCGTCCTCCTCGTTCGCGCCGCGGACACAGCGCACGTTTCCCCGCACCGCCCGGTGTGTCCCGGTGTGTCCCGGTGTGTCCGGTGTGTCCCGGTGTGTCCGGTGTGTCCGGTGTGTCCCGGTGTGTCCCGGTGTGTCCGGTGTGTCCGGTGTGTCCCGGTGTGTCCCGGTGTCCTCACCCTCCACCCCTTCTCTTTGTTTCTAAACAGATGTGGTGGCTCACCAGCACGACGGCTCGCCGTTCCGCCGCGGCAGGAAGAAGCGGATACCGTACACCAAGCTGCAGCTCAAAGAACTGGAGAAAGAGTACGCCGCCAACAAATTCATCACCAAGGACAAGAGGAGGAAGATCTCGGCCGCGACCAACCTGTCGGAGCGGCAGATCACCATCTGGTTCCAGAACCGGAGGGTGAAGGAGAAGAAGTTCGTGGCCAAAGTGAAGGGCAGCGCTCCGTAGCGCGTGTGCGTCTGATGAAGGGACGTTGGTGTATTTGCGTGTAATACATACAAAAAAAAAAAATGAACTGAGAGAAATGACAAAAATAATATGTGGGAAATACCGACGGACTGGGATTGCGCGCACCCGCGTGCGTCAACGACGTGGAAGAAAAGAAAATGGACATAAAGGACAAAATACGATTAAAGAAAAGAACCACAGCGTCTGATGACGTGTCTCCTCAGAGGCAAACTGTAAATACAGCACCTTCCTGCCTGCTTCATGTAACCGTCCTGTCTGCTGTCTGTACTGTGTCCGTGTTTGTCCGTGCCCTGTAGCCCCCGAAACACGCTATTATTCTGTCCACACTGTTTATAACGCCTGTAAACCAGTAATCCAAAGTATAGTGCAACGTAATAAACCCTTTTAATCCAGAAATAGTCTCCAGTAGGTTTCATATATTCAAACATCCATCAACTGGCAGATCCGTGCGCGTAATGTTGTCTCCTGCAGCCAAAAGAAAAACAGGCGCAAACAAATCCGCAGTTAGTTGGTAAGAAAAGTGAGCAGGAGGATTCTCACGCGGATCCCGACGTGTTTATGAGACTGTGAATTCATATTTGGATCAGGCCGCCCTCTGGAACATCACCGCAGCAATGCGACCCATTTCCTGCTATCATGTCACGGCCCGTGTGAACAAAACCGCCCACGAGCTCGAGTTTGCGTTGCGGAGGGGGGGGGGGTCCCTGCTCATACTCATTACTCAACACTGTGTTTGCGCAAAACGCAGCGTTTAGCGGGAATTTGTGCTTTAAATAAACATAATATTGTCATGATATTTAACAATATATGCTGAAAATTACAAAACAACGTCTTTGTATTTTACATCAAAATCTAAGATAATGTTCCTGGTCAGAAAGATATGACAGAAATATATACAAGCAAGGCTTCGAATAATCAATTTGATAATTGACTGATTTTTATGCTTATTAAGATAATAACAATAAATGTCGAGCTGAGATGTAAAATTAACCCCCAAAAATCAGATATCGTGATATTGATATTATGCACATATTGAACAATATATAATAAATAACACAAAATAAATATTGTTCTGCGTATATTTATATCAAAATAAATCAATCAATATGACGCGCGCGCACATCAGATGGTACCAAGCATTTCAACCAATAATATGATATCCGTCCATCAAGATCTAGAGAAGGTCGTGAGCTAATGTTTTCAACCATCACATCAAACGTTACGTCCCGCCTACGTCACCATACGTACTCTCAAAATGACGTTCAGCTCCACGTTAAAGGCAGAACGTCTCTACGGGAGCTGCGCGTCTTTACGCGGGAACAGAAGGGAGACGTTCAAGTGCGCTATTGTTTGTCGGTCTTCTGTGAATCTGACCTGCAGTGTGTGTGTGTGTGTGTGACAGAGAAGCCCTTGACCTTGAGAGTCACGTGACCAGCTATGGTTTAAGTGTCCTCGGTAGATTTAACAACACAAGAGCGTTGTGTCGTCTGGTCTGCTGGAGACGCCCCATCCCAAACACCGCACACACACACACACACACACACACACACACACACACACACACACACTGCGGCAGGTTCCAACACAGCATCGATCCGCTCCTGCTGCAGCGCGTTCACGGCGACAAGTGAGTGGCATTGAGCTGCGGGCGCGTGCACGTCTTCAATTAAAACTAATTAATTTCAGTAATTTCACATCTAAATGATAGAATTCTCTAGAATGAGAGTTGTCGCGCTCGTGCAGATGTTATAACCGTTTCCGGTGTGGTGACGTCCGAGCCGTCACGAGGCCCGTCTCGGTCCTGCAGCTGCGGGTCACTTCAGATGGAGGACCCAGCCAGCTCTACAAACCCACATCCAGATCCTGTCAGCTCGTATAAAACCAGAGCAACAATCTGTCCTGGATGCAAAACAAGACAAACAAAGTACGCCCAGAACTTTGTGCAGAATCAGCGGAATTCTGAGCGCCACGTCCAGCCAACAGCATTCAGACGAGCTGCGTGTTCCGATCTCTGTGTTTAACGGTGCTGCGAAATGACGCAGAGAGAGCGTAATGACGCACAATGTCCGGTTTCTCTCCAAAAGAGGCAGACCGACTACTTTTTATTTCCCCGGTTACTTTAAGTGTCGTTGCTGTGGTGATATTTCACTGTGTTGACCCAAATATTAACCCGAGGCCCAGGACAGGCTGAATGAAGAGACGACATTCTCCTACGGCTTGTCCAGAAAAATAAAATGATTTTTAAAAATGCAAAAAAATGCAATAAATAAATAAATAAATAGGTTTCACGCTGAGTGTCCCTGCAGCGCTGTTTTAATTTGTTTCCAAACGAGACTACAATTATACAATTTATATAAAATAAATACAGTTGCGGTGTCATATTCTCCTAGACGACGGACACACACACACACACACACACACACAAAGAGCGTGTCCTGCTGCTCCAGGCCTGCAGTATGATGCAAACAGTGACAGCACAAGAGTCCGAACCGTCGTTTTTTAATAATTCATTTACAGATATAGAAGACAATTTTTCCTGAACATATAAATCTATGTTTTCCGGCTGTGCTTTAGTGGTGAAACAGCGCAAAACATAAAGTTTAAAAACTTGAAAACAGGACGCCATGTTTTAATAAAATATACAGACCAGCAACAAGGACAAGTCACAAACTATAGGAACATATAATGTAATATAATATAATATAATATAATATAATATAATATAATATAATATAATATAATATAATATAATATACAAATAAAATAATAAATAACTGCATATATACCACAGCTGATTTATTGTTTCAATTCGGAAAAATATTAATTTCGCACGGATATATAATTGGAAAAAATATGCTGGATTCCGGTTATTGAAAACCCGACATTCATTTCCGTGTGTGTGTGTGTGTGTGTGTGTGTGTGTGTGTGTGTGTGTGTGTGTGTATGTCGGACCGTTAAACATTAACATTGAACTTGACAAACGGCGGTGTGCTCTGCTGGCCTGTTGACTCTCTTTACTGCTCCGTCTCCGTCCTCCTTTAAAACCAACAATACTGACGGAAGCCCTGAAGCTCATAAAGCCTTCTCTCCCCTTTAGTCCAAATACCAGAGAGGAGGAGGAGGAGGAGGAGGACCACCCGACTCTTGTGGAACTACTTTATTCTCACAAACACAACAAAAGTTATTACATTTCTAAATTAAATTATACTCCTGTAATTATTATTCTGGCCTCACACATTTTAGTTTATATAATGTAAATTTGGAATAATATTTACAATATGCAACACACTGATTTGTTTTATAACATATTTAATTTGAATACATTCAGTTTTGTCAGATTCCCAGCTGCTTGTGTGCAATTTTGCATATGAAAGTGTCTATAAAACACTTTGCTTAAGAATCATTTAAATGAATATGTGAGTTATCAGCGTATATGCAATTCAATCATGTTGAAACTAGTTTTTAATGTACTTTAAAAAAAGTATACACCTATATTTTAGTACAAAAAAATAAATATAATCAAATAAAAATATATCCCCTTTTAAGTTGATTATCTATTTAAAAACAATAAAATAAAATAGTACAATTTTAGCACATATCCTCAAATACTTTAGAAGAATTAAAGTAGGCCTACTTGAGGTAATTATGCGTTCCCTTTCTACTTTTATTTTACAAATCAGACATTTTGCACTTTTCCAGATTTTACATAAAATCTAAAACACGTTGTTATAGACAAACAAAAAATTAATTAATTAATTAATTAATTTAAAAGATGTCCCGTTTGGTCAACCACTAAATGTCTGTTCACAATACTGCAAAGACGTGCAGGCTTCAGTAAACGTGATGCAGTAATATATTTTACAGGCTCATAGATTCTAAAAGGGTCCGAGTACTTGTTGGTCATTATACTTGTGTACTTTTACTTAAGTAAAAAACCTGAACACTTCTTCCACCACTTACTTGTTGTTCAAATAACCACAACTGAAAATAATAATTTTTCATGCATTGGTCATTTTTCATAACATGTATTCTTCCAGATCACTGGAAATAAAAATAATACAGTTTTTTTTACTACTTTGTCTATTTGATTCCTCCAAAATTGACCAAAAGTATCGATATGTATTTACATATTTTAACATATTTTTTTATTTATTGTACAAAAAAATGTCTTACTGTCAGTAATGAACTGTTTCACTGTGTTTTCTAATATAGATGTTTTTTATTCTCTGGTGAAATTTAACAATCCATATCTGTAAAGGCCGAACCCTCTGAGCAGGAATCTCCTTCAGCAGCTCTCATCCAAACGTCCCGTCTCATTCCTCTCTGAAGTCTCCAGGCTTTTACAGAGGGGTTGGTTAATAAACATTCATAGTCTGATTTACACAACATTTTATTCTTTAAAAAACATAGTTATTAAGTGGTTGGAATAAGAGATCCTCTCTGTAAAAACATTTGACTCTAATATGTCAACAAAATGAAACGTCAGATTTCTGTTCTCTCGTAAATATTGATATTTTAATGTACAATAAAATCTATGAGCATGGAAGGAAAGTCACTCTGTACAAAGTTAAAGCACATTCATAAAAAGTTTTTCAAACGTTTTTTTTAAAACGTCTAATTTGGTGGCAATAAAAACATTTAGTGTGTCAGAGATATAATAAAATTAAATATAAATATAAAATATTATAATGAGAATCCAGTTAGTCATTAACAAACATATTGAAAATCTGATTTTTACATGAGTTAAATGAGTCATACAGGCAGGACAGCTGCAGCTGCAGTGAGGACACCACGAGCCACACTAAAATGGAGGTCAAAGGTCAGGCCTCACTGCTTTCTGATAATCCAGGGGACAGAAACACTCACATGTCGCTGAATACAAGGGAGCAGCAAAAGGAATTATACTCATTTTGATGGTCAAGTGGATGTTTCTTTCTTTCTTTCTTTCTTTCTTTCTTTCTTTCTTTCTTTCAAATTCTTTTTCTTCCAAGTCCCAGATTGACGTTTCATTCCAGCAGAATGGAGCAGAGATGTTGGTGGAAGTGAGCGTGACCTGCTGCAGCAGTAAAAACAAAGTGAATAGACACAGAGACACTTTACATTCTCACTGCAGACAGCTGCACTCCCCGAGAGGAAGATGAGCCGAGGGTCCTTGGAGTCGGGGTCCGTGGAGCCGGGGGTCAGTGTTGCAGGGGTCTGTGGAGCTGGGGGTCCGTGGAGCCGGGGGTCAGTGTTGCAGGGGTCCATGGAGCTGGGGGTCCGTGGAGCCGGGGGTCAGTGTTGCAGGGGTCCGTGGAGCCGGGGGTCCGTGGAGCCGGATCACATGTTGCCTTTAGACCTTTTTCTTCTCCTTCATTGCTTTTATTTAGTTGTATGTGGGTTTTTTTAATCAAACAACACAATGAGCATAAAATAACATTCCCATTTTAAAATATTTTTTTTAAATACAATGATTAGAAATAGTACAATTTGTGGCATAAAACCTGTCGAAGTTATCAGATATTTTATGAAGTTTCCTTTTTGCATTATAAACTCCATTACATGTAAAAATACCAAACTCATATTTGACAAAAAAAATACCACCTTTGAGTTTAACACTATTATAAATGATATAACTGGATTATTAAGGAGCCGTGTGTGTTAATGTGGAAGCAGCATTTTACTGTTGCAGCTGGTCAAGGTGGAGCTGGTTGGAACCTTTTATATACTGTTGGCTGCTGTGATCTACAGCGGTGCCTTCTCTTTTATAAGCTCTTCGTGTGTTTTGTGTGTAAAATATTATCATATCTGTAACCGCGGCTGTCACATAAATGTAAAGTCTATTAAAAGAAGAATGTAGTAGATGTAGAACATGGCAGGAAACCATCCAGGTTGGATGCCGTCCCTGTTTTCCCTGAAAGCACAGAGTGCTTCCTGTCTGTCATCATTATAATATATATCATCGTTAAAACATTGGCTGCATATTTTAAAATATGGCTACCGCAGCAGTATGAGTCAAAAATGCATTATTCACATGAGGCTACTGTTTTCTTTTTTTTTAAATTGAAGGAATTTGAGATACAAGCATTTATCAAACAATTAATATCGATGTTCTAACACTGAAACGAAAGCAGTAAAATCGTTTACTTTGATACGTGGTTTTAACTTAAAACCACGTATCTGAATTTACTTGTTCTTATTTCATCAAATTGAAATTGAAAATTTGGATTCTGATAGAAATTATGCTAGCGTAGCTTCTATGCTAACATCTTTAGGTGCCACCTAAGCCCTGCCCACCGCTGCCAGTCGTCCTCACAGGATGCTGATTGGTCTGTGCTCTTGCTTACTGGACAAAAACACATGAAGCCTGACAAGATGGATTTTCATGTGATGTGTGAAACCGTGATTCTCGTGCGTTCTTGTCACATCCAGGCTACATGTTGCCCATGGCAACCATATTTAATGCACTGAAATGAAGACAGACAAATTCCATATCTCAGCAAATTGGAATATGTGGCATTTGAAATATAAGCTGTTCCAATTGAACCCGCCTTCTTTTCTCCCCCCAAAAACAAGTTGCTCCATACTCTTACAAAATTCCATTCCCATAAAATTCAACTGCACTCTTAATGATGTTTCAAATGGAAACCAAACAGTCGCAGCTTGAAACAGTTTCAAGCATTTGGTTTACGAATAATACAAAACACGCTGCAAAACGGCATAGTTAGGTTTAGGCAACAAAAGTATTTGGTTAGGTTTCGTAAAAAAAACATAATGGTTTGGCTTAAAACGAGTATAATGAGTATAAACACAAACACACCAAAAGTACTTGGTTGTGTTTTGGCAACAACATGGTTTGAACGGGACTCAAACATGAGTCGCTGTGCTTTTTTGACCCGTTCACCACCCAGACCACCTCCGAATGTGGACTTCCACAGACTTGTTTGAAACTTATTTCTGATACCTTAAAGAGCAACACTAATAATCCATGACAAAATATGTTTCCTTCAAAATGCATAATGCAGTTGAGTTAAAGCTATTCTTATGCGAACAGGCTGAAACTGCAGCTGAGATGGCTGCAGCCTCCTGTCTTCTCCTTGTTATGCCAATGAATGCGGTTTACCTTAACTGGAACATACCACCTGCCCAGGTAAGTATGGGGGTGTATAAAGAGAGGACACGCCTCTAACGAATAACAACACATCATCAATACAAGATCTGTAAGGTACTGCTCACATCTCCCTCTGTCTATGGACACATAATACTGTATTATAGTGTGTGTGTGTATATATATATATATATATATATATATATATATATATATATAATGAGTGCAGAACTAACTTACCTCTCTCCCCACATGTCCCGCTCCTCCCTGCTAACAGACATCATGAGACCCTCCTGTTTCCACTTTCCTTGATGGAGCAGCTGATCAACCACAACATCCCAGAAAGAACAACTAATTAAAACCAACAAACCAACCAACCAACAAACAAACAAGCCTGTCTCATTCAGAAAGCTTAATGGATAGAGTGTTAAACAAACTGAAACACTGGACTGAATGTAATAATGAAGCAGACAGAAAAATGCTTGTTAGTTTTAGGAAACAGGGTCTAGTGAAGAGAGAAAGGCAAACGTTTTACAGGCACTCTTTGCGCAATTGGATCGGTTGATAGAAAGTCTCGAAAACAGAAACAGCTTGAAACAGAAATCAAATCTGGAAGTTTCATGCTCGGAACAAATTCTTCTGTCAGCTGGAGCGACATTACTCCAAAAAAACACAAAACGGTGCAATAGAAAGTCATTTATTAGACTTTTTCGCTGTGGACACACAAATGAAAACACATCTAGACTACCGCCAAAGTGACGTGTATGAAATATTGATAAAGAACAACAAACAGGACTTTCACCCATAAAACCAGTGTTTGAGTTATATTGAGACTAGTCCTACTCTAAAACTGTGCTTAGTATTTTTCTTGTCTAAACCTAATGTGATGCAGACCAGAGCGATACTTCCACTTGGAATACATTTGTATTAAAGTCCTGGTGAGCAACACGAAAAAAGTGGGAATCTGGGCCTAGTTTTTAGAGTTCAATCTGGATCAGAATTTTCCAAGATTAAGCAAATGTGGATAACTGGTGCTCTGATACGGACTACATATCACAGTGTCACCTACTAGCAAACAACAACAACAACAACAACAACAGGTAGCAAGAGGTCACTAGTAGTGTTTTTATTAAACCAGTCAGCTCAACTCAAAACCATTATAAAATCTTCAATTTCTTCAATCTTTCATTTTTACAGTGTGACTCCTTATCTGAACAACAAACATGCAAACAAAACATATCGTGGATGTTTTCAATATGCTATATGTTGTAAATATGTTGTAAATCAGAAAAGAATACAATAAGAATACTAAATATCCAGTATAATAACAAAATAGACAATAGAAAATGCACAATTTCTATTTGTTGTTCTGCCATTTCTGTTTGTGGAATAATGTTATGAGGAAAAAAATCAATTTTTCTATCTTACTGTATTGAAATGTGGAGTAAATGTGTGCCATATTTATTTTATATCACTGTACCTTCAACAGGCTTACACAAATCATGTACATCATATAAATAAATGTTTATATATAACATTATACAAAAGTATTATTTGACCAATTCTAAATTGTTATTGAATTCTGTTCCTGAAATCCATTCCGAATCCACCCTTCTGCTTGGATCAGGTTAATCCTGATTTTTGAACTAAAATGTTTTGAAAAACACAGAATGAAGGTTTGATCCAGATCAAAACCATTGGATCGAATCCGATTTTTAGAATCCGTTTTCCTTTTTAAAAATAATGAAATATCTGATCAAATCCCAAATCCAATCAGATTACTTTTGAAAAACTGGGCCCTGGATATTTTAGTTGAGTGACTATTCCATGAACTTCTGTGAGACATGGACATACATGAGAGTGTCCCTGAACACGAAACCAACAGATTGTATTATGTGACTGTTTGACAACCTGCCAAGGAGACTGGACTGAACCGTTATAATTCTTGTCTATTAAATAAGAAACACAAAATATTGAGAAAAACCCAGCAGGTGCCCTGGCTATCAGCTCAGGCCTATGTGGGCTGCCATGATAGTGTAAAAGTTAAGATTAGGATTGGAGGATCCTGGGATTGGACCGACAGTCTTGCAGTTGCCAGCTAACCCCCTCTACCTCCTGAGCTAAACCCCCCAAAGGTTATGGTCAGGTTTAGGCCTGATAGTCTCTAACTACCAGCATAAAGCGCATCGTTTACGTCACTACGGCTCTGTGTAATACGTAGGAAATCATACGAAAATATGGCGCTTTACTTTTCGTACTTTTTAGTACGAAAGCTGAGTGAGAGCAGCCTGATCCATGTCATTCCTAGATGATGCAATAAAGAGTAAAGCAGAGTAGAAAACTGTAGTGAAAGGCCGTCTCTGTGTAAAAACATTTAGGAGGTTGTGAGCGTCGTCATCTGCCAGTGAACTAGTTCCACCTTAAATACCATTTTCCTCCTCTCCAACATCATCACTCTATAGTCATCTGCATAGAACCGAATAGCAATGTTTGAACACAATCAGCCGTTGATATTCTCTTCTCTTCTGTTCTATTCTACCTATTCTTTATGGGACAGCGGGAGATGACCTGCCCTCTGACACACGCACACACACACACACACACACACACACACACACACACACACACACACACACACACACACACACACACACACACACACACACACACACACACCTCCCCAGAGTATACTTTAAACTGAAGACCAGGAATGCAGGACTGAGGCCTCAAGTTCATGTCCAATAGACCCCAAAGCCCCCCCGCACACACACACACACACACACACACACACACACACACACACACACACACACACACACACACACACACACACACACACACGCACACACATTTTTACCACTCTCTTTTACTCCCTCCTCCTCCCTCCTCTGTCTGCATTGCGGACTGTCTTTTTGTTTCCTCGCTTGGACTTTGCAGTTGAACTTGAGACAAACAGACAGCTTGTAAACTGTTAGTAGTCTGGCCCCTGTCTGGTCTGGAATGGCCTGGAATGGCCTGGAGAGGGGGGTGGGGGGGGTGGAGAAATGGACACTAGACTGAATAATCCTGTGTTTAACACAAACACCTTCACATGGATTTAGAGATTGTTTCGCATCTTTAAACACGTCCAATTAAAGGCAGAGGCATGTTTTGTGTCCGCTCGTGGCTTTATTATAAAATAAATGAGAATAAAACTGTAGGTCAGTGGATGCTGGACTCTGTTAAAGAATGAGAAGTCCTGACATTTCTAGCTGAGACGTTTACTGTGTTCACAGAGTCCTTTTAAGATTAAACCCAGTCAGTAAATGAAAATAAAAACGAGGGAAACAAACTATCGCTACTGGACTTCAATTGTGTCATTTTTGCAAACCTGAATTGACTTTAAATGCAGTGAATTAGAATCAGTCCAACCCCGGATCAGTAGGCTGTGTGTGTGTGTGTGTGTGTGTGTGTGTGTGTGTGTGTGTGTGTGTGTGTGTGTGTGTGTGTGTGCATTTTAACAGCTCAGGAAGAAAAGGAAATGGCTGTAAACACTATACAGCCGGACAGGCCTCCAACAAAGCCTGTGTGTGGTGATTGGCAGGGGGGGAAGGGCGCTATGACATCATATAGTGTCATAACTGCAGCGGTCCAACTCCAAATGCGCCTAATACTCCAGGAAATAATACGCTCCGCTGTGTTTTCAGACATAAATACTGGTGGTTGTTTCCTCTTTTCAGCAAAAAACTAAGCCAGAGTTTGAGTTCATTAGAATATAAAAACCTGCTTCAGTGACGACATCAGGATGACTGATAATACACGAGATCCTGCTGGGTGTTGTTACTTTTTTAAGAGAAGATGAAGGAATAGAGAATCCAGATTCCTGAGCAACTGAAGATTAACATGATCATGTATAAGATGTCACCCAAAATAAAGCAATTTTTGCCTTCAATGGGGGTAGTCTTTTGTAAGCCTCCATTCCACAAGGAAAGAACCTTACCAAGGGTTTGTTTGCCTAGCCCGAGCTAAGACATGTTGAGCTTGAACGTAGCTAAAAGGTTATATGCCTAAACCTAGCTAAAGGGTTTTAAGCTTGAACCTAAATACCGGTAAGATATTTTGTGCTTATCCTAAACTAAAAGGTGTTGTGCCTCACCCTAACTAAGAGCCTTAACCTAACTAAGAGGTTGTGCCTAAACTTAACTAAGAGGTTTTATGCCTGAAACTAGGTTTTGTTCTTAAACCAAAATGAAACCTCTTGATGCACCACAAATTAATTTGAAATGAGTCCGGATGAGTCCACGTACGGAGGAGGTCTGGCTGGTGGACTGGTCAACAAACACGGGACTTTCCCCCTGGAGGCAGCTGTTCGTGTCATCTGGGAAAGGAGTAGTTTCGTCCCCTAAAGATACCAAGTACTGTTGTGGCGTTTTTGTTTTGTTTATACTTCATCGCATTTGAAACCAATCCATGATGTGTTTTATTCAACCTAGTCAACTCGTTTTGTTGCCCAAATCGAACCATGTTGTTTTTTTGCGTTTTTCTGTTTTGTTGTTTGTTAGTCACGTCTGGAAGTTTGAGGGTTGACCCCCCCCCCCCCCACACACACACACACACACACACACACAGACACACACCAAGTCATGTTAGGAGCCACTGTCAGGACAGAAGTAGCCGATGTTTCTTTCTTCCCTCCACAGTGACAACCCAAAGTTTTTCATACAGCAAATAAAATGGATTATTATCGATAAAGCTGTCTGAATCTCAATCACTCTAATGTTACATTTTAAAACAGTTACTGATGTTGTAAAATGTTGAGTTAAAAAGTAAATTCCCAAATGTGTTCCAATCCATGTGACCTCCAGAAAGGTAAACAGGGTAAGGGTTAGTATTCCTTCACCTCTGGAACACACGCTAACACGGGCGACAGAACAGCGTGTCAACCTCTTGGATGTGAAACAATCAACTGTACTGGCAGTCATCTGTGAAACTTTACAACCATCTTCAACGATTCTGACCTTATAAATAAGAGTGTGTCGCCTGGTTGGAAAGGAATGCGAGATCATTGCACATCATTAGTTCTGTCATGAAAACAAGCGAGTCGGTCGTTATCACCAAGCCGACCTCACAGGTTTTTGCAATTGCTAAAACACAGTTGCTGCAATGAGGGCCTTCTTTGTCGAAACGGTGTGTGTTAAGGTGGAAAATCAATAAATAATGTTGCATGCCACTGTATTATATCACACAGTGTCATTTTTTTATTCTGCATATCGTTTTGAAAGTAAAAGAGCCTACTGAGTGCATGTTTAATACATGTATCTTCTCCATCACCTCCACTAATAACACGGAGGTAATCAATAAAACCTTAACATTTCGATATAACTCTACCTTATGAGGAAATATTTCGAAAGTATATAATTTCATATACAAGATACTAAGATAAATAATTATGTAGAAAAATTCATTTGAAAGTATTTAAATAAGTTTTCAATTTAAACAAAATAATTGATTTTTTTATTTATTTTTCCTCTATTTAATTTAAGAAAAGCAAATACTTAAATAGTGTTTGTAACATGTGGGCACACCAATTAACAACTGCAATACCAAACATGAAACTGATTAGTAGTGTGTAGGAACATTGATTTTCCTGCAGTAATGAAAACTATGCATTTACTTTTGTTTGGCCCACAAATTCTTAAATATTCCACAATCATCAAGGTTTTCTCTTCCTATTCTAACATTAACCACAGAGCTGAAAATCAGCTTCTCCACATGTTGGGATGATGCTGTCCTTAATGAATTGGTCTTCAGTCTGAAACGTGTCTGCAATGGTAGCCTACACACACACACACACACACACACACACACCATCTGCATGGTGATAAGAAGCAGATGTGTGCGGGATCAGCTGAGTCACTTCCTGCTCTGACCGCCATGTTGTTGCTCCTGTAAAATTGTGCAAAAGGAATAGAAGACCTCCACCTGGGTGGTTTATCAACACCTGAACAGATGTGTGTGTGTGTGTGTGTGTGTGTGTGTGTGTGTGTGTGTGTGTGTGTGTGTGTGTGTGTGTGTGACTCTTCTTCCAACATCCATCTAGCATTTACAGCATGTTGCAATTCAAGTAATCTCATGTCATCAGCGTAGAGAAAGTTGCAGATGGTTTAAATTTGATGTTAATTATAATTGTTAATATGTGAAAACTGACGTCACTTTGTCAAAACTCTTTGTACAGTCAGAATGGAGCGGTGAATTGTATTAAAACATTTTTTTTGTTCTAATTCAAATGTTGTATTCATGTTAACATTATACACATAACACAGGTCCCACATACATTAAAGACATAATTACAGCAAACCAAAAAACATGACCAAGACACAACATAAACCCCTCCCCCCCCAAAAACCTCACAATAAAAAAAACAACACAGCTATAATAACCCTCCCCATTTACCAAAGTAGTAATGCCACCATGTTTTATTGTTTTCACACAAAATGCATGCAACATTTCCCAAAATCCCTTTCCTTATTCAAACTGTTTTTTTTTTTCATATGCTAACATGCTGTTTTCAAAAATTCAATTCAATTTAATTTAAAAGAGACATTAAAAACAGAATTACTGCAGTAACTCATGGAAAGATTTTTTTTTCCGCAGTATTTTGCAATAAATTAAATAAAATAGTTAAAAAAAAAAAAAATGCAATTCCTTTGTTGAAACTCCACACACACAAATAACAAGTATCACATATAAATGATCTTGTATGTCTTGCAAAAGGATACATTTCAGTCAAAACTATACAAACTTTTGAAAATGCTATTTTTGCGTCGTAACTTTACACACAAACACCTAATAAATAACTTTGTTCACTAAAACATTATCATCTAGATTCATCTGCTGCTATGAATATTAACTATGAATCCAAATACTGTGTCTCAATATACTCACTAATACACACATATACTAACAGTGAGACACAATGACTTTAGCTGAAGATGACAAGTTACCATATTATACTATATTATAAATACAGTATATTGTAGTTAAAGTCCTCTAACTCTACATTAACCCCCAAAATACCTGAATCCTGTCTAATGTGTTCAATCTCTGATACATTACAGGTGTTTTCACAGGTGCATTCTGGGTACAGGTGATTGAAAATGGAGTGTGGCATTTCAATGACAGCGTTTAGCAAACAACACACACACACACACACACACACACACACACACACACACACACACACACACACACACACACACACACACACACAGGCTTTTGGTTGTGATGGAGCCAAATGTGAAGTTGTTTTGTGGCTCAGTGAAAGAGCGAGTTGTCCTCCATTTGGAACGTTGGCAGTTCGATCCCCGGCTCCTCCAGGTTGAATGCCGAAGTGTCCTCAGGCAAGATCCTGAAACCCACAATGCCACCAGTGTGTAAATGTGTGTGTGTGTGTGTGTGTGTGTGTGTGTGTGAATGTTGACGTTCTGCAAATGTACAGAAATGCAGGTCATTTGACCAAAAAGGGTGTTTTAGAATTAAAGGTTGAATGTTAATTGAAGAATTCTGTTAAATTCTTAAATGAAAAAAAGCATGTATGTGACCATATTACATTAGTACCAACCTCATTAATACGACATTTACTTTGTTTATTATGAATAAGAAATAAGAATGTCTGAACATTTTTCACAAGCAATTTATTAAGTGCAACGATTTTGGAAAAAATAAAGGATATTGAAGCAAAGTGAAGCATATCTGATTGATTCTTGTTACATATACTTCAGCACAGTAAGTGAAGTGAATATATGTCATTCTATCATGGAACAATGTGTGACAAATCATTCAAACCTAAAGCTTCTAAGTGACGATGGCTGAGTCCCAGAGTCCCCCAACACCTCAAGTCCTGAACCCTCAGGTGTGAGAGGCTGAAAGGGCTTCAAATGGCATTAAGACACAAAAACATGTTATCTAAAAATGTGTTTTTTTTTATTTTATGTTATTTTACTGTTATCCCAGATGAGAGGTAATCATCAAATTATCTTATTTACTTGTTTTATTTAAAACTGCTTCAATAAACAGAATTAAAATACTTATAATAGGGTGTCTGATATATTCCCCTGGTTTCACGTGTTTTATGTTCCGTGTTAAATCTCTAATGTTTCTGTGTGAATGGATCTTTTTTTAAACTCCTCTGTGTGTGAGTGAGTCTCTTCCTGTGCTCCACACCTGCCACCAATGAGCTCATCACCGACTCATCCAGCCGTCCTCAGCAGACCACCTCAGAAACACCGCCGCCCTTCACACACATTTTCTTATCTCCGTCCTCCAAAATATAAATGAAAAAAATCATTTCATACCAGTAAATCACATCACTGAGCCCAAAATGTACGTGCATTTCAAGTTATTTTGTCTTCTAGGATCCAAAATGTTCAGCACAGTGTAGTTGCACAGTGTAGTTGTTTCTTGCTGCAATTCTGCAGCAAGAAACAAGTGCTTTACATCAAATATTAATATAAGCCCAAAGGACAAAGTGCCAATGAAACATTTTATAAAAGGAGAATTCAAACCATTTAATGGTCAAGATCATTGAAAATAAAAACAAGCTAAAATAGAATAACACATGTAGGAAATACAAGAATAAAGTTAGAGTTAAGTGTAGGAAAGGATGTAATAAACAGCAGCAGCAGAAAGCCGTTTCTTCTCTGGGAGTGTAAAAACTGAACGTAAAAACTGAAAGAAATCCACCTCTGTTTTATTCATGTATCCCTGTTAGCTTCTAATTTGTTGTTGAAGTGTCCTGGCCCCCGGTTACATCACTAAGCCCCACATCGGGACCTCGCTAGTCCGTACTGGTCCAGGCTGGTGAGGAGGGTGATGGGCTTTAGCCGTCGGGACCCCGTTGGCTGGAGATCCGGCTGGCCAGCACATGATTGGTTTTTAAATCATCGCTTAACATAGATTTTTCCTGGATTTGACCTTTTGTGTTGCTTTAAATTTCTTTTGTTCAGTTTTCTGCACTTCTTTTAATTCTCACCATGGTACTAATATACATAATATCCTCTTTTAATCAATGTAAGTATATTTTGTATATTTGCATGTCTACAGGAATTTGTACTTTGTGAAATACAAGTTTATTATTATAATTATTATTGTTGTTTTAACTGTTATTTGTACACTTTGTTCATCAAATATACATTTTTATTTCATTCTCATTTGATCAACATTACATGTGAGCAATAGTGTAAATATCAATGTCAGAAGTGTGAGCATTTTTTAACAAATGAGGAAGACTGGTTTCTGTTGGGTAAAATATTCATATTCAAAGCTCATATTCAAACTGATTTGAATAGGGTTTTTTTTACTCTGGGACTATATAAAACACAAACTATAATATATCTGTCTATGTTTAAATGTAAGTGTCTAAATGCATCAGAATAGTTGGTTTGTTATTTGTATTCAATATTAATAATAAATGTAGAATAAACATCCCTTTCTAACAGTGAAGGTTAGATATGACGGCAGTAAATATAACACAGAATAAGATCTGAGCTTAACAGCTTTTTATGATTAATTTATGTGTTTAATGTGTCGAGCAAATACACATACTGTTGTTTTTCATGTGTCTGCCTACAAACCCCTTGTTTAGAATGTTATTCCATAATGTTACTTCATAACGTTCTAAATATCAAATACTATATGCCTCACGCCTGCACATCAAGGCGGTGGGACAAAGGAGATAAATACCTCTACATCACAGTATGACCAACAGATTTAGTTCTCAGAGGGCTTTAGAGCTCATATTTGAGAGAGTCAGGCACACAGTGATGTGGAAGTGGAAGATGTCTCCGAATGTGAGGAAAATTTAGATATCAATCCAGAGTATTCTGATTCTGAATGTGAATTTAAAGCTGGCCTTCCATTGGAATATGCACCACAAGGATCACCACAGGCAGCCGCTGGAGCAGCCCAAGAGCCTCTGGAAGAGCCAGACAGACATGAATTAAATTCATGACACAAAATGATGTGACACAATGAAAACATTGTCTCACTTAATTTTTCCCAAGACAAGCATGATTTATGATACCCAAGTCTTGAGTATTATGGATTTTTAACATCAATTATGACTTATATAAAAAAAAAAACGAATCACACTTTCATTGTTAATTGTGTTCCAGTAGAGACTGATTAAAATTAATTAAACATATATTATTAAACATATATATTACCTATATTGTTTGAAATTGAGATAAAGACAATAGATTTTGGTTCATGAAGTAAAATTTTGTATTAGAATTGTTTTTATTACCCCAAATATGTCCCGGGTCACCCGAGGGATACCAGAGGGTCCCAGAAGTGAAGACCATACAGGGGGAAGTGCATCAATGAATAACACACACATAACTGGTGCAACACTTTCAGCATATTAAACAAATTAAACGTCACTGGAGCGATCCTGGCACCCAGGACGTCAACCGATCACAATAAAAGTTATGTATTGTTATCAATCTCTATGTGTTTTAAAGCAGCATTTAAATCCCTGTTTCTCCCGTCTAGCAGTACTACAACTAAATAACACACCAGACATAATACTCTGGCATATATGTGACAAAAGCTGCAGGCTGCACTGTAAAATATAGGTCTCATTGATGAGGAGTCATCCATTCTTAAATCTGTAGCTCTCTTTCTCCATCTAGTGGTGTTTGTGATTAACTGCACCTAAAGGAGAAAAGACCAGTGGGAGGGTTTCTCTCATTCAAGACGCCACGCCAGCACAAACACATTTTTTGATGTGTAATGAGTGTTAGCATGCCACTTCTACAATGATCACAACATATGCCCTTGTTTAGTGTTTAGTGGACATTTTAATAAACAAGCCTGCGTGATCACGTGGGATTCAGTGGTCCTTCTCTTAAAATTTAAAGAGAATATAAGAGGAATTCATGAGACATTTAAAATAAAATCCCAATTATTTCCTGAATTAGCTGGTAACTGTGGTTTTTAACAAACTTGCTCAAACAGGAAGAAATAGTGCACGTTTTGGGGACTATTTTCAGCTGTGGATGAATCCGTAATCGGTGCTCTACAGAGTGCTTGGGCCAGCAGGATGGTGTTTTGTGCTCCAAGGTGGGAGTCAGGCAGCAACCTCTGGTGAAGTGAAGCCAACGCTGAAATGCCTTAAACTTGCATTCTGTGGTTGCAAAAAGAAGTCTGACTGTCTATGAAGTAGAAGTCTATGAGAAAATGAGCCTTCTCACTTGATTTATTATCCAAGTAAACATTGTAAACATGAGTTTATGGTCTTAATTTGCTAGTTTCGAGTCTTCTTCAAGCCAGCATGATGTTCATTGAGTAGATTATAAGTCTAGCAAATAGGCCATAAAGCAGGGGATGTGATATGATTTTAACAAGGAGGTTTTGTGGGTTCTGAGATGGTGATGGCGATGGTGGAGGGGTAAGACTGAGTGTAGAAGACAGGTGAGTGGGCAGACAGGTGAGAGGGCAGACAGGTGAGTGGGCAGACAGGTGAGAGGGCAGACAGGTGAGTGGGCAGACAGGTGAGAGGGCAGACAGGTGAGTGGGCAGACAGGTGGACAGGATGAGGACATAATGGAGCACAGGTGATGATAAACATGGAGGCAAATACAACAAGATCTTCCCGGTTGCAGAAACGAGGGTTAATATTGTGGTGATGGGGCTGATTAGATGCAGGTGTTTTCTATAGAGCGCCCATCAGGAGTAGCCCCGCCCACAGAGAGAGAGAGAGAGAGAGACAGCAGAGAAGGACAAAGGGAGGGAAGAAAAACTGACAGCTGTCATGGCGAACCATGACAGTGTGCTTTAGGGGCGGGGCTACCTGGTTACCATGCTAACAATGCAGTTAGCTACTAAGATGACTTTAACACTTAGCTGTAAAGTTGACCTTGAACTATGAAGCTAACTTTGTTAGCAGCTTGACATTTCTTCACTTCTGGTCCTGGTACACTCCATGGGCGGAGCTTCGGACCGAGGGAGAATCTTTGAGTAGATATCCATCTTGTCAGTAGATACATTCCTTGCTGGTTTGATGGTTGCAGAAAAACACAGATCACCAGCATGACTTAAAGTGCCCAGTACAGTGTACATCCTACAGACTTGCTGCCACCTCATGGTGATGCTATGCTACTACAGCTGCTCCTGGTCCCTCACAACGTCCAATACCAATAACCTACATGAAACAATGCTGTGGTATTGAAACTTCATCCCCCATATCCACTCCTTGCATGCAGTGTCCTTTCAATACAAACATCCGTCTTCACAGGGAGTCAGGTTCAGGTGTAAAACCACTTAGGTTGAGGGAAGAAGGTGTGGCTTATGACTAACGAGTCAAGTGACTATCGACAGTGCCGATTCACACTCGCTATGACCGACTGATCAGACCTCTGGGAGAAAGTCCTGTGTTGGATCCATCCACCTGCTTGTGGACTATGTCTCTCTTCATACTATGTGGAGTCCTTCCACTTCCTGGGCACAGTCATCAGTCAGGACCTCCAGTGGGAGCAGAACATCAACTGCATCACAAAAAAGGCACAGCAGAGGATGGACTTCCTGCTGCAGCTGAAGAATTTCAACCTGCCAAAGGCTATGATGGTGCACTTCTACACCTCCATCATAGAGTCCATCCTCACCTCCTCCATCACCATCTGGTACGCTGCTGCTACCGTCAAAGACAGGAGCAGGCTCCAGTCCAGCATTACTGGAAAGGTGATCGGCTGCAACCTGCCGTCCCTCCTGGACCTGCAGGTCTCCAGAACCCGAGGCTGCAGGGAAGACCACGTTCGAACCCTCCCACCACAAACTCATTGAAACACTCCCACACACGCACACAGTCATCTGCCTGTGATGCAACATGTTTTAAGTACTTGCATCATTCTGCACAAATTGTACGTATTATCTTATTGCGGTGTATATGAATATGTGTATAGAGTGTATTTTATTTTATTTTTCATTTTTGGAAATTATCTTATTTTTTATTGACTTGTGTTCTTGATGACAGTACTTGCTTTATTGTTTACTGTTTGTAAATATCGTGCGCATTGAAGACCAAGACAAATTCCTCATTTGTGAAAGTGTATTTGGCAATAAACCTTTTCTGATTCTGATATCTGTTGATTTACCCATAATGCAGCGGGTTGCTGCATCACACTTACAACTTACAATGAGAAGAGATTTGGTGCTCTTTGTGACCTTTGGGTGATCCACTGACAGTCCGTCTATGGCGCCACCTTGAAGTCAACGTTTTCATTTCTCCAATATAAAGTTACATTATTCCAACATACAAATCCTGTTTCACTGTCAGGATGGATTCTGGAGACTTCCTCCCCTGGTGACCACATTTCCAGCTGAAACCACATTCTAGCACAACCATCCCGTGGTCCCAGCTCAGGTGGGATGCCGGAGACAACAAAGACAAGATGCACCAGGCTGCACTTTGGCTCAGCCTCAAGGTCAAACGAGACCCCATTTGGGGACGGGGGTGCCGCGGTGTCCCTGCTTTTATAGAGCTCGGCATTAAACCCTGATCGCTGTGGGTTTTCTATCCGCTTCGACTCTCGCTCCCCGTGAAGGTACGGACGCTCGTTTTTCACAGAAAGACGCTTTTATGGATCTGCAGGCTGCTGACGGGCAGCAAGCGTGTGTTCAGCAGACTTTAATTGTCTGTCGGTGGCAATAAAAGAGCCGGTGAAATACACAACCGTTAAAAGAGCTGCAGGCCCGGTGCATCCTGGGAGACGGGAATGAAGACAACGCCAGGTGAGGGGCTGATAGTGGTGAGACCAGACAACAGATCTTAACATTTAATTTGCTGGATGCATTTCGGTTTGGAAATGACTCGACATGAATCCCATCAATCAGGTTGTTCCATAAAAGGTGATTGGAAAGGCAGCTGGTGATGTCATCATCATAACGTCCATGATGCATTTATCAGAATGGCTTTTTAAACAGCTTTAATTAAATGTACCACATTAATAAATAAGGCATTTTAAAAATTGATGCTTGATTATGACTTTAATGCGCATGAAACAGCTTGAATAGTCATGCAACATAATATGTAACAATATGACTCATTGTAGTATTATTGCCTCATTAGTTACATTTCACCGATGATGAAGTTCTCCAATAGTTTTTAAATGGTCGTGTTTCTTTCTTGGTAGCACAGTGCCACCTCGTGGTCATCATTAGATACTACAGGAGCATTTCAGATGAGATCAAATTCTCTCATACCAGAGTTTCATCAAATATAACAGAAAACATTATAACAACAATATAAACAGCAAAAACAAAGTATATAAGTAGTAATACTAGCAGCAGGGCAAAAAATGTAGTAAGACTCATTTTTTTGTTTTTATAAATTAAACACAAGAGTAAAACAAATTATGTTCCCAAATATAACAATATCTACTACACATGATATATTAAAAGTAATATTTAATATTGAAATAGAATATTCCATGATGTTGCAACTTGGACCAAACATGTGCTTCATGTCTGACCTCTGAAATAAAAACTACAATAAATTAGATTACATTTTGATATTATCTCAAAGCATTTCATGATAAAGCCTGAGGCTATGTTAGATGACAAACCTGGTCAAAGGTCAAATATACGCCATCGGTGAAACGTTGGCAGCTTGGTGAGAGTCTACATGTCTGAATGGTGTTTCTTACTTTAAGTTGTAGAATGTTCCCTTTACAAATAATGTTACAATGTTATAACAATGTTATTTTATATAAAAGGAGGAGTTTGTTGTACATAGAGAACAAAGTACTGGTTCAACCAGACTCAGACAACGATCCTTCCAACTGTGGCGAGGTGGACTTAAAGGAGAAATCCAGTCATTTTTGACCCCATTTCCGTTGTCCTCAGGGTCATCCCGACTTATTAGAAGCAAAAAACCCGACAAAAATTGACGTTGCCTAGCCCGAGATCTGTACCTGCCTGGCAGCCTTCCAGACTCGCTCCAATGCTAACCCATTGGGGCACATTATATCTGCTTTCCTGGGCCTCAGAAAACAATTCCAAGACCTATGCAACACAGGTTGGGTCCTAGGAGACAACACGGCGCTCGTTTAGCTCAAATAGTGTGGCAAAACGACATAAATATGTGTGTTTTAGCATGAAGTTACTCACCTCAAATCACCCCGTAGACATTAGCAGTAGATAGCCGAGCGCCTGTCGTCCCTCCCAGTCACCGCAGAAACGAAAACGTTTTCCTCGTAGTTTTGATTTTGTATCCATAAAGAAACGATCCGAGCTGTGCAGTCGTCATGTCCTTAATAAATCCAGGAAGCTGTTATGTCCATATGTATGACTATGTTACAACATAGCAACGATAGCTTCAGCTAGTAACGTGCCGGGCGCTCGTCCGTCCCAGTCACCACAGAAACGAAAACGTTTTCCTCGTAGTTTTGATTTTGTATCCATAAAGAATTGATCAAGCAGTGCAGTCGTCATGTCTGTAATAAATCCATGAAGCTGTTATGTCCATATGTATGACTGTTACAACATAGCAACGATAGCTTCAGCTAGTAACGTGCTGGGCGCTCGTCCGTCCCAGTCACCGCAGAAACGAAAACGTTTTCCTCGTAGATTTTGTATCCATAAAGAAACGATCGAGCTGCGCAGTCGTCCTGTCCGTAATAAATCCATGAAGCTGTTATGTCCATATGTATGACTATGTCACAACATAGCAACGACTGCTTACAGCTAAACAGTAGCCTGGAGCCAAAACAATGCAAGTCTCGCGCAAGTTCCCGTCTGCCGTCCTCACTCTGGAGCTGTTTTCAAGCCAGTACAGTGACAAATCTTGGACAGTCGTGCGAGGGTCACTTTGAGCTCACTCTGTTGATGAGAGACTGCAGTTTGCACACGCGACACGCGACACGCGACACGCGACTCCCACTCGTGCTGTCAACACAACTAGCCTACTGAGACTGCGCAAGATTTGTTGTCTTTGTAGCAGGTTCAACTGTGACAGTTGAACCTGCTACAAAGACAAGATTTTTCACTGTACTGGCTTGAAAGCAGCTCCAGAGTGAGGACGGCAGACGGGAACTTGCGCGAGACTTGCATTGTTTTGGCTCCAGGCTACTGTTTAGCTGTAAGCAGTCGTTGCTATGTTGTGACATAGTCATACATATGGACATAACAGCTTCATGGATTTATTACGGACAGGACGACTGCGCTGCTCGATCGTTTCTTTATGGATACAAAATCTACGAGGAAAACGTTTTCGTTTCTGCGGTGACTGGGACGGACGAGCGCCCGGCACGTTACTAGCTGAAGCTATCGTTGCTATGTTGTAACATAGTCATACATATGGACATAACAGCTTCATGGATTTATTACGGACATGAGGACTGCACTGCTCGGTCGTTTCGTTATGGATACAAAATCAAAACTACGAGGAAAACGTTTTTGTTTCTGCGGTGACTGGGAGGGACGACAGGCGCTCGGCTATCTACTGCTAATGTCTACGGGGTGATTTGAGGTGAGTAACTTCATGCTAAAACACACATATTTATGTCGTTTTGCCACACTATTTGAGCTAAACGAGCGCCGTGGTGTCTCGTACGGACCCAACCTGTGTTGCATAGGTCTTGGAATTGTTTTCTGAGGCCCAGGAAAGCAGATATAACGTGCCCCAATGGGTTAGCATTGGAGCGAGTCTGGAAGGCTGCCAGGCAGGTACAGATCTCGGGCTAGGCAACGTCAATTTCTGTCGGGTTTTTTGCTTCTAATAAGTCGGGATGACCCTGAGTACAACGACAATGGGGTCAAAAATGACCGGATTTCTCCTTTAACTGTGAAGGGACCAAGTGTAATGCCTGGCAACGCCACCGGGGGAATAGCACCCCAGGGAATACTATTTAAACAAATATGGTAAATTACTTTGATTGTTAATGAGGCATACAGGTTCACTGCTGAGGAAGGACAGATACATGTTTCCAAAAGTAAAACACATATTTTTTTTATTCATAACAATAAATCAATAAACTGAGATGGCAGATGCTGTAAAAAGAAAATAATATTAACCAAGAGCAAAACCAACGGGGGCATTTCTTTTAACATAAAAAAGGACACTAACATCCTAACAAGCGAAACAGACAGAACTGAGGTAACAAATCATTACAATACAAAACACTCTACAAGCAACAAAACAGCATTTTAAAGGGATAGTTCGGAATTTTGGACATAAGACCTATTTTCCAACTCAGCCGGTGTGTTCGAGACGACTCAGTTCTTCTAATTGCCAAGTTCGCTTATGCTATGGCTAGCGCAAGTCAATGGTTCTAGTTAGCATGGCATTAAAAACACTCATACTGACTCCACAGTGCACCCGAGGCAAATCCATTGTAACGGCAGACTATCGATGTACATATCTGTGTTGATAGAATATTTGAAATAAAACCAACCTTGCATTTTTAAGGATGTATGTCACAGCAGCAGCAGCAGCAGCGTGTCATACTTCCTAGTAGGCTATGGCAGCGGTGGAGTGATATCACCTAGCACTTATAAGTTACCAGTTCTATAATAGTTTGTTTACCTGCTGTCATTGCTACAGACGCAGAGTAGCCTGCAGTGCTAGTTTCTTCAATCTCACAGAAATGGCCACTTTTGGAGAATATACTGAAACTTTTGACCCAAACCCAACCGTACCTGTACGAGCCTGAATATACAGAGGAAGAATTGCGCGAGAGGGAGGCTGAAAGGGCAGAACGTGAACAAGCGTCTGTGGAGACCGAGATAGCCCCCGCTGGAGCTGAGAACCGGGACCGAACAAACAGGGACTGGTGGTGCCAGGAGGGAATCCCCCGCAACGCGTCCGAGGGTTTACGGGTCTCCGGACGGAGCAGAGGTTCGGGTTCGCGGTGCGTAATTGTGGGTTGGCTGGGCCGTGGGCTGCCCGGTGTTTGCGTGAGGTCCAAGTGCTTTTCACCCAGGTCTGAGGGCATGAGGCCCGACAATTCGGCCTGGTTCGATTGCCTATTTACCGGCAGTATTTCGGGCGGCGCGTCTTAGAGTTTTGAGTCCGACAGAGAGTCCAAATGTGTGGATTTGCGTGGCCGTGTGCTGCCCGGTGTTTGTGTGAGGTCCAAGCGCTTTTCAGACAGCCTTGGGAGCATAAGGGCCAACAATTTGGCGGTGTTCAGGTATGATTTACCGGAGGGATTCCCCACAACGCCTCCGAGGGTTTACGGTTCTCCGGACGGAGCAGAGGTTCAGGTTCGCGGTGCGTAATTGTGGGTTCGCGGGGCCGTGTGCTGCCCGGTGTTTGAGTGAGCTCCGAGGGCTTTTCAGGCAGCCTTGGGGGCTTAAGGGCCGACAAATCGGCGGTGTTCAGGTGTGTATATACCGGCTGGATTCCGAGCAACGCGTCTTAGAGTTTTGAGTCCGACGGAGCAAAGTAAAATTCCGCTGCTGCTGAGAAACTAGTCCCTCAAAAAATGGATGATTCATGCGATGCGAGGTTAGTTTTGTTTCAAATATTATTTTATCAACACAGATATGTACATCGACAGTCTAGTGTTTTAATTGATTTGCCTCGGGTGCACTGTGGAGTCGGTATGAGTGTTTTTCATGCCATGCTAACTAGAACCATTGACTTGCGCTAGCCATAGCACAAGCGAACTCAGCAACTAGAAGAACTGAATGAAATGTCTTGAAAACGTCTCCAGACGTCTCCAACACACCGGCTGAGTTGGAAAATAGGTCTTATGTCCAAAATTCCGAACTATCCCTTTAAACAAATATGGTAAATTACTTTGATTGTTAATGAGGCATACAGGTTCACTGCTGAGGAAGGACAGATGCATGTTTCCAAATGTAAAACACATATTTTTTTTATTCATAACAATAAATCAATAAACTGGGACGGCAGATGTTGTAAAAAGAAAATAATATTAACCAAGAGCAAAACCAACGGGGGCATTTCTTTTAACATAAAAAAGGACACTAACATCCTAACAAGCGAAACAGACAGAACTGAGGTAACCAATCATTACAATACAAAACACTCTACAAGCAACAAAACAGCATTTTAACACCTAAACCAAGCCGTTGGTGAAACAAGCTGGAAGCCAGTTCCTAGCCATCCACCAGTGTTCCCATCCGTCCACCAGTTCCCAGCCATCCACCAGTGTTCCCAGCCATTTACCAGTGTTCCCAGCCATCCACCAGTGTACCCATCCATCCACCAGTTCCCAGCCATCCACCAGTGTTCCCATCCATCCACCAGTTCCCAGCCATCCACCAGTGTTGTTCCCATCCATCCACCAGTGTTCCCATCCATCCACCAGTCCCTCGCCATCTACTTAAAGGCCAAAGAGGGTGCTTTACCAACTCTTTGCTGAGTTGGTAAAGCAGAAATAAAGATCCTGGTGACCACGTTCCCATGTTCTTGTGTTAAATACCGGTCCCTCCAGGATGTTCTGATGGTTTGTTGCAATTGCTGCAGCAAAAAACTTGAACTGAATTTGTCATGGGAAATCTTTTGTTTCCTTCTTGGTAAGGTTTGTTGTAAAGTTGCAAACATGGGAATAATTATTGAATATAGATAGTTTTCAGAGCTGTCCTGGACCAGTGTTTAACTTTCTCCCACGGCTAACAAGACGGCCAATAGCAGTAGATTTCAGTCACATCAAACATAATGGGGCCCAATTAGTTTGCTGGCCAAGTCTTCAGTCTCAACATTATATACACACAATGTTCGTCTTTCAAAAGAGAAAGAGGCTTGAGAGATGTTAAAAACATGTTTGCTTTGGAATAATATGTGGCCTATAGTTCATTTTGGGCCGCACATGCATTACATTCATCCCACACATATTTGAATGGGATTCATGTTCATAAACGATCACTGTCGGAAACCATTTTGTTTGAGTTTTGTAACTGGTTGTCTTTCTTCCCTTTTGATTTCAAACCCAACCTTGCTAATTAAAGCTCGTTCCACAACAAAACACAGAGTATCTTTGTAGTAGGTCTTTGTAGTAGACGACATGCTAAAAGAGCCCAATACTTCAAATTGACCCTTGATAAAGAATGACACCTGGGGGGTCAAAACTATTCTTCAAACCTCAAAATAGAAAAAGAAACTAAGTCTGGAGTTATTTATATTGGAGCGAGATCAGGAAAAATAATCGTTTTAACCACAGACTGTATGTAAGAAGTGGACGTAGTCACAGTGACACCACCCACTGGTTTGTGGACTCTGGTTCTGAAGCCTGGATGTATAAAGAACACTACTGCATTAGAGGCGGCACTCCGAAGATTCAATGACCCGGATCTTCTAGCAGTCTTCAGGGCAGGTGCATGAGCGTTTCCTTTAACCCCGCCTCCCAGCTTCGTTGTCGTTCACACAAACATAGGGAAAACAAAATCCAAAAACCTAAAAAAAAAACATGGGAGAATATCTTTTAGGACACAGAAGTTGTAATTCCACCTTTTATCCACTATAAACTTTGTCGAAGCCGGACGTTCTTTCTCAGGGCTTGAGTTCAGCAATTTGGCTGTCGCAATCTTGTTTTTTGGGGGGGAAGTGAAATACAACAAAACGCTGAATTCAAACGTTTTTAGGTCAAAACAGTTAGAATTAACTTCCATGAAGTGAAAACACACTGTGTAAGGGAAGACAAGGCCCTCTTGTGGTGAAAGTTGTAATAACACTTTAAACATTTACAGCAACAAACCTGAATAAGATGTTGTTACAGCAATAAATATATCACATGATACAAAACAAGCTAAATAAGATCCAATACTGTGACCACACATTGCTGGGCATCACATTTACAGTGTTTACTGAGATACTAAATCAAGAGAGAAGTAAGGTCATCTTCTTATGGACTTCCATGCAATCAGACTTCTTTCTGCAACCAGAGGAGTCGCCCCCTGATGGCCAGCAGAGAAAATGCAGAGGGCTCAAAGAAAAATGGTCACTTACACTTTCCTGCATGAAACAAATAAAAAAATACTTCTTCTTTTCTTGAATGCCTGAACAATTCCAAATGGTTATTAGAATATCAACACCAAAACAGCTGATTCTAAACGTTGAATGTAAAGATGTTAAGATGCAAGCTAACGTTATATATTTGGTATGATATCAATCCTTCAGCCCAGTCAGAGCTGCACTGTGACAGCATCCAGTTGTGAGAATGAGCTTGGGATCAGTAACACATGAATGGCTTGTATACAGCTGCTTTAAACATGAATCAGGCTGAACAACGGACCCCTTGTTTGAACTCGGTGTGTGTGTGTGTGTGTGTGTGTGTGTGTGTGTGGGGGGGGGGGGGGGGGGGGGCACTATTGCCGATCCTTTGACTGATCCACATTCTCTTTTCCCAGCTCACATTTCTGAAAGCGCTTCCATAATGAAAGAGGAGACATATCTGGCAGCGCCGTAAATACCTCTGCTGCTGTGACTCAGCTATTTCAGAGCAGCCAGATGTCCAGAAGCACATCTGGATTCAGTAGAGACCTCCGAGTGGTGACGATGGACGAATACATTCTTTGCTCACATTTAATATCTGAAACGGCATTGATTCATCAATAGTGGAAAGTAACTTTGTGCTTTTATTTGACATCTGACAAATAAAGATTTTGCATGCAAAGTGATTTGACTCATAAAATAGGATGCATTCTTACAGATTAAACTATTAAATCTGCATCTGCAGCATCCACAGTTATGAAACACAGTAACAACAGATGTATTCACACAGTAGATACAGCTGAATCTGCTATTATTTTTTGCATGGAGCATATTCTAAGAAATGTCCCACTTCACTTCAAAGCACCGTTTAAACAAAGTTTTGCTAATAAACAAAGTTTCCAAGGATAATGAAGACGATCTTGTAAATTCTTATTTTGAACTTTTTGGTCTAATTAATTTGCCGCTGTCTTTGAATTTCATCCACGCCCTCAATAATGATATAAATATGAATAACATTGTTCTGTCCAATCAAAACGCCTTGTTGTTACACTGAAGGCAGTGAAATCAGCAGCATCATAACAACTTTTACTTTGGTTCCATATATCCCTTCCCCTTTGAATACATCTGTTAAGCCTGTTCAAAATAACTGATCAACCATCAAACACATAATGAACATTTCAAAGTAAAGTTTTGCACAAAAAGAGAGATTCGGGGTTTGGCCTTATTATGGTGCACCACTCGAGGAAATCAAAAAATATGTATTCTTATAAGAATACATCTGGAGTCATGTGTATCTGTAAATATAAACTATGAACACAAATACAATGTGTTGTTCTCAGTACTCATAACGGTAACAGACTCAATGACTTTAAGGTAAGGTGACATGTTATTGTATACTGTCAACTAAATACAGTACAATCCTCCTGACATCTATGTGATCTCATTGGTTACAGGTGTCCTCACAGTTGCATTATGGGTGCAGGTGCTTTGTTATTGAGCGTGGTATTCAAATCGCTGCGTTTAGCGGAACAACACGCAGGATTCCGGTTAATCGGACGTATATTTGCCACCAAAGTGTGTTTGAGAATTTCAAACTTCCACACTTCTTGTGGAATTTGTGTCTTTGTGTGGAAACTTTCAAATCAAAGTCAAATAAGACAAAAAAAAATAAAAAAAAATAAAGAGAAACATCTTTTTTATGTCAAAATGGAACACAACACATGGATCCATTCTGAGTGGTTCTCATCCGACTGGTATGAATGAAAAATTGTTCTGTTTCTCATCCAGTTTGTGCAAATGATTCGTAAAGCCATCCATCCATCCACCAGTGTTCCCAGTCATCCACCAGTGTTCCCATCCATCCACCAGTCCCCAGCCATCTACTTAAAGGCCAAAGAGGGTGCTTTACCAACTCTTTGCTGAGTTGGTTAAGCAGAAATAAAGATCCTGTGACCATGTTCCCATGTTCTTGTGTTAAATACCGGTCCCTCCAGGATGTTCTGATGGTTTGTTGCAATTGCTGCAGCAAAAAACTTGAACTGAATTTGTCATGGGAATTCTTTTGTTTCCTTCTTGGTAAAGTTTGTGGTAAAGTTGCAAACATGGGAATAATTATTGAACTACTAATAGTTATCAAACATAATGGGGCCCAATTAGTTTGCTGGCCAAGTCTTCAGTCTCAACATTATATACACACAATGTTCGTCTTTCAAAAGAGAAAGAGGCTTGAGAGATGTTAAAAACATGTTTGCTTTGGAATAATATGTGGCCTATAGTTCATTTTGGGCCGCACATGCATTACATTCATCCCACACATATTTGAATGGGATTCATGTTCATAAACGATCACTGTCGGAAACCATTTTGTTTGAGTTTTGAAACTGGTTGTCTTTCTTCCCTTTTGACCAGCCTATTTCAATCCCAACTTTGCTAATTAAAGCTCGTTCCACAACAAAACACAGAGTATGGGTCTTTGTAGTAGACGACATGCTAAAAGAGCCCAATATTGCTTTATTATTGAGCATGGTATTCATATCACTGCATTTAGCGAAACAACACGCAGGATTCCGGTTAATCGGACGTATATTTGCCACAAAAGTGTGCTTTAGAATTTCAAAATTCCACACTTCTTGTGGAATTTGTGTCATTGTGTGAAAACTTTCAAATCAAAGTCAAATAAGAAAAAAAAAAAAAAAAAAAGAGAAACATCTTTTTAATGTCAAAATGGAACACAACACATGGATCCATTCTGAGTGGTTCTCATCCGACTGGAATGAATGAAGAATTGTTCTGTTTCTCATCCAGTTTGTGCAAATGATTCGTAAAGGCCCAGCTGGCTGCTTCTCTGTGGTGAGCATGCCTCTCTGCAGCAGCAGAAGGGGGACTACACTTAATCCACATCGACCTCGACCTTCAGACGTGCAAGGTCACCGACGGCCGCGTGCGTCCGCCCCTGTAAGAAATGCAAATCCAGCTCAATAAACATGTTTTAATTCTCCTAATGCGCTCGCTCCACTGATTTAATGAAAAATGCCTCAATTCCCCCGCGACTCGTTTAATGGGAAACTGCTCCTGAAGGCAGAGAGAGAGAGAGAGAGAGAGAGTACAATCTGTTTTGACATAGATTCAGGTTTTTTTCTTTTCACCATTCCTCACAGTGACACGTGCACACGCACACATGCGCGCGCATGCAGGCAGAGAGAAGCAGAGTGGGAGATTCAGACCTCTTTCTGTGCAATAAAACTTTATAGCGATCTGGGGCCCAGTTGTCATGGTACCCGGTTATACGAGCTTGACCAGGAGGGGGTCCACAATTTTCAGAAGGGTGTGTGTGTGTGTGTGTGTGTGTGTGTGTGTGTGTGTGTGTGTGAGTGTGTTTGCAACTCTTCTTCTGTTTATAATTATGGAGAAAATGGGAAAGACAGACAATGTGTGTGAGACAGAGATCATTGGAATGCCATCTTTGAAAGCAGAAGTCTATTCTCTCTCTCTCTCTCTCTCTCTCTCTCTCTCTCCACACACACACACGGGTGGGGCCAGTAAAAAGTAGACCAGGCCTCTCACATCCGCTGGACTTCAACGTCAAAGGTGGCCAGAGACACACGGGGAACCGAACCAGCACACCGGGACAGAGCCTCCACCGTTCTGCGGCGCCCCCAAGCACGGTGAGGATCTCCCGTTTATTCCTGCTCTACACGTGGTGATCTGCTAAGCTTTCAGCGTAAAGTGGCCAACTCATTATGGCGAGGTTATGGTGGCAACGACAGCAGTGTAGTATTAGAGGCCTATCTGGACACCATATGTGCGCTCATCCAGACCGTAGATCACACAGCCTTTCCTTTTTATTTTCTTTTTTTACCCACCATCCATCTGGGCTGCAGCTAAACACTCAATTCAGTTCTGTGTCAAACGGAAATATTTGGGCAACTTTATCTTCCAAGAAATAAAGTAAATAACATTAAGTTTGATCCCAGACCGGTGTAAGTGACATAATCCTTTAGCCTCATCCTTTAAATAATAATGTTGGTGGTCATGTTATAGTAGGAAATAATAGAAAAGAATCTGGAAGCAACTGAATGCTTATGTGACTTTTAATACATTAATAAGAATCTCTTTTAAACAGGATTGATGCCATATTACAGAATTCTAATGTAAAACTTAGTTTACTCTTTACTTATTTAGTATCTTTACTGTTATTTAATTTTTTTGTATTATATTTGTTCTGTTTTGCCTCTTGTTGTTGCACCATCCTCTTTGCTGCTGTAAAACTGTACATTTCCCAGCTGTGGGAATAATACATTACTATTATCTTTGTGTAAAACATGTATGTTCTGTAAAAGTATAAGACAAGCATAGTTCTGTAAAAATTCTGTAGAAGTATAAATTATGAGTGATTCTGTAAAACTATATAATATCCATTTCATGAAATACAATAACATTGAGGTTCTGTAAAAGTATAAAACATGCATGGTTCTGTAAAAGTATAAACCATACATGGTTCTGTAAAGAATAAATCATACATGGTTCTGTAAAAGTATTAAACATACATGGATCTATAAAGAATAAGACATACATGGTTCTGTAAAAGTATAATACATACATGGTTCTGTAAAAGTATAAATCATACATGGTTCTGTAAAAGTATAAAACATGCATGGTTCTGTAAAAGTATAAAACATGCATGGTTCTGTAAAAGTATAAAACATACATGGTTCTGTAAAAGTATAAATCATACATGGTTCTGTAAAAGTATAAAACATGCATGGTTCTGTAAAAGAATAAATCATACATGGTTCTGTAAAAGTATAAATCATACATGGTTCTGTAAAAGTATAAAACATGCATGGTTCTGTAAAAGTATAATACATGCATGGTTGTATAAAGTATAAATCATACATGCTTCTGTAAAAGTATAAAACATGCATGGTTCTGTAAAAGTATAATACATACATAGTTGTATAAAGTATAAATCATACATGGTTCTGTAAAAGTATAATACATACATGGTTCTATAAAGAATAAGACATACATGGTTCTGTAAAAGTATTAAAATGTATGGATCTATAAAGTATAATACATACATGGTTCTGTAAAAGTATTAAACATACATGGTTCTGTAAAAGTATAATACATGCATGGTTGTATAAAGTATAAATCATGCATGGTTCTATAAAGAATAAAACATACATGGTTCTGTAAAAGTATTAAAATGTATGGATCTATAAAGTATAATACATACATGGTTCTTTAAAAGTATTAAACATGCACAGTACTATCATCCCCTTGGTCTGATCTCTGATGTGATCTTTCCAAATGAACATTACAGTCACGTTTTGTAGATGTATTGCAGTTTAAAGTGGGTTAGCTGTTAAATAAAAATGATTGTGTTTTTCTTCCAAATTGTCCTTATTTGACTTGAAATACATTTCTATTGGCTTCACCTTAAACCAGATGAAACGTAATCTTGATTAAAGTTCTCAAAACACAACACACGCTAAAGGAATGTTTTATTTCCACATGTTAATGAGGAACATAACTTCCTGTTGCTCCATTCAAGTATTAGTCGTTATGTGATTGGTTAACAGTCAGTGGCTCACCAATGACCTTCAATCCAGTCACATACTGAAAGCAGAGCAGTCAAGCTGTCAATTCATTTAGATTTTAACAAACTAGCAAAATGGCCCTTGTTTATATCACAATTACCAGCAAGAGGGTGGGCCGTATTACATGTTCATTGGGACGTGTGCTGTTTTTGATGCCATTAGTGTGTGAATGGTGCAGTAAAGCAAAAAGATCTAGCTGACAAACGAGGAGGGATTGGACAGAAGCAAACATCAGTTGTTATTGTTAGGAAGAGAAGAAGAACAATAAGAGTATTCATCTTTCCATTCTTTGCATCTGATTTCCAGTTTGATATGAGAATATCAATAATCACATGTGTTTTATGGATAAGTGGGTGGCATGTAAATTAACACCCAAAACAAGGCAAAAAAACACACCAATAGAAACTACTTGCATGAAGGTAATTATGTTTGTACATCTGAAATGTTAAGCTTGGATATGCAAAAGAGGCATTGTACTATTAAAGATGTTTTAATTTTCATACATTTCCAGAGCAGATATCTCAGCATTCGATAAAGCCAGGGTCAAGATTATTGTTTCATTATTGTTGACATAATAGTGTCAAAAGCTCTCGCAGCTGGAATATTGTAAAGCTCTTTGTATCACTCCATAAATCATTCAATTCTGTAAACAGACACACAAAAGAACAAACCCCTCTGTGCAAACCTTCAGAATATAGATAGGAATGAAAGTTTGGTGGATGTCAGCGCTGCTGAAGTGGAGATTTCTCGCTCTGAGAAAAAACAAATGTAGAGAAAACATTCTTTGGATGTAATATCACATATATTTCAATGACACTACAGGTTTTTGTATTGTTTCCTTAAATGTGATGTTTGAATATGCAAATATTGCATTATCTAATTGCAAGTTTTGGTGAATTTAGGACAAATCTACCGACACAAATGAACAAAGTAGTAAAATCAACACATAAATGTGTATTTGGGGTGTTTTCTGTCCATTAGTCTGAAAGAAGAAAACATGTTATGGAAGCACAAAAAAAACAAAAAAAAATCTCAATTTTTTGTTTGCCTTTAGTGTCTAGTCTTTATAGTGTAACTCTGATTGAATCGTTTTCTTTAAATATCCATTTAACTTATCACAAACTTCAGAAATATGATAATTCCTTAAGAGGACACAACAGGAATTCATGACGCATCCTGCAAACACGGCGTTAGACGTCGTTATATATGTGCAAAAGCAGAGCTTTACGTTGCTGCCAGTGTAAATAACGCGGTTTCTCCTGAGGGTGCGTGAGAGAGGAAAAACAGCGACACCTGCAGGCAGACATCATGCACTGCATCCGCTCCCTCACATCCCCAGCGCCTCTTTTGAGCAACACATGAGCAGTCGGCTGCTTGGGTCTGAGAGGCCACCGCCATGTGCTCGTGTTTGTCCTCTTCATCTTCTTCTTCTTCGCAGTGTAAGGACCTTTTGTTTCTTAAACCTGATTAATGACAGATTTGTTCGATCTGACGACACAGATAAAGGAAATCATGTTTGTATTTCAGTGAGATACTTATTATTCTAACAACAAATCCAAAAGTTTCAGAGTTGGAACTTTAACCTATATTTAAGGTGTTAATGCTATATTTATGTTTCTGCAAAGTCCTCACAGTTCGTACTTTCATTTAAACATACGTACAGTTTTTATGTGCGTAGGCTACTGTTATGGCGGATTGGGGAAAAAGAATTTGCGTAATTGTGGAAAATCGTTTGTTTCGATCCCAAAATAAATATTAATGTATTTTCTTTTTCCCCAGTGGTGTTCATAGAAGCTGCGCGCCTAAGCAGAGCAGTTTGTTCTCACGTCGAAACTATATAAGCATTTAGTTTTCTTCGATGATCATTGAAAAACGTGCAAAACAATGCATAAAGACGTTCACTCGCCTGGGAAAAAAATGTAATATTCGATTGTGAAAGCAAAAATTCACAAATTCACTGCTTTTTTGTGTGTGTCTGTGACAGAATTAGCCGAAAACAACAACCCTGCTGCCAAACACCAGCCCTCCTCCTTTTTTTAAATAGGCGACAACATCCTCAACTTTCTCCCACGCATTCCTGGGGGACGTGAAGTAGCCACAGCTCTCAGAGAGCGGCGCGCGGGATTAAATGTGAGGGGAAATTCCGCGGCGTTGACCTCGACTGTAATTGAATGCAGCTTCTCTGCAACACGCGCGGACCGGGGTCGCGTTCCCGTTATGAATTTAAAAAAAGAGAAAAAGAAGACAGGAACAAAGACAAAACGCAGCCGTCAGAGGTCGGGGGCGTGGCCTGTCCGTGAACCTCAGACTGCCATTGGCCGCCTGGCAGGAAGCGAAGTGTCTCAACCCAAAATATGCCCCCTAACCCCCCCCCCCCCCCCCCCTCCTCCTCCTCCTCCTCCCAAACGTCTCCACAGCAGTATCAGAGACACAAACAAGGCGACGTCTCCTTTAACTCTTTCACCCCCAAAACTCAGAGGTAAAAAAGAAGAAGACACCTGCTGTGGGACAACAATGGGCCTATCATGTCACGAGGACGCGCCAGCAGCACGAGCCACGTCCACCGTTGCCACCTCAGTGTCAGCCGCCGCCGCGCCAGGTGAGCGCGAGGTGCCGCCGCTGCAGCAGTGTCCGCGAGGCCGTCAGCACCCCCCCCCCCCCCCCCCCCCTCACCACCCCAGCACTGGCCACACCATCCTCCGTCTCCACCCACGTCACTCGAGGACCGAACCGGCTGGTGGTCCAGACTGCGACCGCGGACACGTGCCCCCCTCCCCGCTTTTCCAGCAGCCGTGCCAGCGCGTCATCGCCACCACTTCTCCAGAGGCGAGGTTGCCAGGAGTCGGCTCTCCATCACGCGCCGCTCCGGACTAATAGAGTCCACCAGGACCACTCCGATCCAGACCACAGCGGCGGGAGATCCGTGTCACCACCACCGCAGCCCTCGTGCGCACACCTCCCTTGTGTGTGTGTGTGGGGGGGCCCTCGCGCCGGCCGCAGACATACAGCCAGCCTCGAGCTTCCTCGTGGATGAGAGCGTCTCGTGACAGGAGGAAATAAAGGAGGAAGGACGCCAAGAATGCCAGGGACGGCCGCAGCGGAGGACCGTCTGATCCGGGGAGGGAGAGGCGGACCGCACCGGGACCACCGGGACCAGGTATGGAGGAGAGAATGAGGAGAGGGAGAGAGGATGACAAGGGAGGGGAAATAAGAGTTGATGGGATGATAGAGGGGGGCAAGGAAGGGAAGATGTAAGGAAGCAGGGATGAGCGTTTAAAGAGAGATAGAAGAAGAAATAGGGAAAACAAAGGGGAGGAGACTTTAAAACAACAGACGGAGGCTAGAAGAAGAAGAAGAGGAGAGTAAAGGGGGAGGAAGGATGCAAGACAAGGTGACTCCTCTGTCTCTCCTTCCTGTCTGCCTCACACTGTCTGTCTGACGGCTCTTTATTTGCTTTTATGGCGGCTCTTAAAGACAAAGAGAGACATTTTCCACCTCTCCCCCCCCCCCTCTCTCTCTCTCTCTCGCTCTCTCTCTCTCTCTCTCTCTCTCTCTCTCTCTCTCTCTCTCTCTCTCTCTCTCTCTCTCTCCCACCAATGAATTTATGGCTCCAGCAGGGTTGAATTGCCCTCTTCCATCCAGCAGCCAGGACCGGAAGGAGACAAACTTTAGTATTCCCCCCGGACATAAAGCCCCCCCCCCCCCCCCCCCCCCCCCCCCACACACACACACACACACACACACACACACTCCTGTTTTGGCATTCAGAGTAAAAAGTGGAGGAGAACATGTCCTTTAGGCTTCATACATGGAGGTCTTTTCTTTAATAATGACAATTTAACCCCAATAACAGGTTTATACGCGCCTCCTGCAGCTGGACCAATCAATAACACAGCTACTTCCGGTTGCATCTTAACCCACCACACAACAAATACATTGTATTTACACACACACACACACACACCTCTAAAATGCGTCATAACTCACCTGCTGATGACTGCATTGATTAGTTTGATTTAATTTCTTAAAGAAACCCAAGTTTCCTCTCATTAAAGGTGGATTTTATTTCCTCCCCATCAGCTAACAGCCAGATAACAGCTCTGTCATGCTCATACACGCTGCTCGTGTTGCAGCCTGCAGGCCAGCAGCGTTTCGTTTCACCCTCAAGTCCCCATCTGTGCTTTTTAAACGCGGAATCAACATTATACGTCTCATTTATGTTCCCAGTGTAGAGTTGTTAATTAAGTTTATAATTATAAATGTTTTTAGAACCCACATTGAACACATTCAATAAACGAGTCAGGATGAAGTCAGAAAAAGCGAAGATAATTTATATTTTATGAACAAAGCTGTTCAAACCATCCCATATAATATACTTAAATAACCATCCATGTATGATTTTATCAGTCCAGGATAAATGAGCGCGTTGTCATTAGAGAACGTCACATATTTTCTCCGCGTCTCTAACAGTTATTTATGTCTTCGTTCGTTTAACTTTCCATCTATAGTGACGCGGACAGAAAGCAGAGATGCCATGTTGAAATCCTATCTGTCCAGTGGGATGGGAGGCACGTCATCGTAAATTATGATTATTAAAAGTTTAGCTTTCGGACGAAAGTGAAACCAGAATTAAAAAAAACAAACCCAAATTGAGGTTTAATATTTTTTGTCAGAGGTGAGTTTTTGTGTTTTTGTTTGCGGCGGATAGAGGATTTATTATTTGAATATGGCGACGTGTTGTGGGAATAAAATATCCACATGAATGCAGACATGCGCGTGCAATAAACGTCAGTGCCCGATGTCCAAACAAACATTTTTCTGCACGTTTTTAATGTGATTGTGAGTTGAATGATCAGGATGTGGGCCTAACAGTCATGTGACCTCTTCATGTCCACTCTGAAGTGAGACACTTTATTGTTGTAGTTCTGCACTCATTATTGAAATATCTAAATAGTATATTAGAGATGAGAGAGCAGCCGTGAGAATCCTGCAACTACACGTTTTATCCTGAAAAATAATAAGAATAATACTAGTACTACTAATGATAGCCTAATAATAATAGGACTTTAAGCGTTAAAGTATTTTTAATAATGCGAATTATGTTTCTGAATTTAAATTAATTAATTTGAATTAAATCTAAATAAATAAAGTATGATTATAGGATTATATGAGTTTAAAACTGTGGTTTCAAACTAAGTCGACCTCCCTCCCTCCGCCGGTCAAGAATAAACTTGTTAAAACAAGTTTGTTTCTGAAGTGGACATGTTCGTGTTGTTCACACTGACACATGGAGTTCCTCCTCCATGTCCACTTATAGTGTATAATAATATGTAGACTTTTGTACAGTAAGTTTGGAATACAGATCAACATTTACACTACGGTGTTGCAGTTTCAGGGTGTATGAGCATGTTACATTTAGACGCACACACACACACACAGACACACACACACACACACACACACACACGGTATTTACTAATTTGAAAAATTGAAAAAACTAAAGAAAATAGGAAAAACTTGTGAGAGAGATGCTGCTATTGCCCAAATTCAATAATAATAATAATAATAATAATACATATTACAAAGTTATCAACATCGTTATTCAGTTTTAAATTATTATTATTAGGCCGTATGTCGCTTATGTGCTTTCTATCTCTCCTTTACCCAAATATGGCCTGATAATAAATGTAATTAAGTAACTAAGTATTATTTAAAAATAATGCAATATATATATAGGCTATATATAATTTTTCCCACCAATTCTTGAAATGTTTGAAAGCAGGATATATTTTTTTCCAGCGATGCAAATAATAATAATAATAATAATAATAATAATAATAATAATAATAATAATAATAATAATAATAATAAGGACTTTTATTCAGGACCCAATGGAAGGTCTAAGTACACACAGGGACGTTTCCATTATTCCTCTTCTGCTGCTTTCTGAAAGCCTTCATGTTCATGGTTGTAACCTCTACCACCGTGTGACCGCCGCCCTCTGCCTTCCATCCCTGTAGATGAGCCCGGTCCCCGGCGGAGCGCTGCCCGGCCGTCGGGGCCTGCTAACCCCGTCTTTCCACCCGGAGCTCCGGCGTGTTTATCAGAGCCGACAGCGCCGCCTGGAGACCAGCGAGAGCGTCGACCGGCAGGTGAGGATCCGCTGTGAGAACCGGAGGATGAAGGTGGCATCACCCCAACATGTGAAAGGACGAACGAAGAAGAGGAACCTCTGAAGCTGCAACACAAGAGGCACGAGACCAGTCATTTGGAACGATATGACGTCAGACAGCGCGTTTAACGTATTATTCCCGTTATGACTCGGAAGAATGACAGTTATACGGGACATCGTGGACATAAATAGGTCGTTTTATTCTGACGGTGTAAGATATCCAACTGGACGGAGGAGCCCGGAGACCGGAAGCTCGAGGAGAGGAGGGCGGGACGGCGTCGTTGTTTTGACGGCCTCTCTTCTGTCCCGTCGCAAATCAAATGTAAAGCCGAAGCGCTGTGTACTTAACTCAATGTGATTTTATTTCCAGCTCCATCCGGGACACTTGGACTCAGTCTGCCTGTCTTCGTCTAATGGTGAGTGTGTCTCTGCTTTTAATTATGTGCATAATGACAGCAGGCATTGGGTAAAAGGCCACAGACTGTTTGCAGCGGCAAGGATCACTTTATTTATTATTCACTATTATTATATCATTATTCAGTCTGAAAGCCCGCAGTTTAGAAAATCAACACTCTAAATGGGCCCTTTCATATTTAAAATGTTAACTGGAAAAATGTGTGTACACCCTGTATATATATATATATATATATATATATATGTATATATATATGTATATATATGTATATATATATATATATACACACACACACATCCATACAGTTCATTTATTAATTTTCATTTATTATATGGATATGATTTGGCTTTTTCATATTCATCATTTCATTTAACTAAACAATTGTCTTCATTTTATTGTTGTATTAATTAATTATTTTAATGTATGTTTTATTTATTTATTCACTGTATTTGTTGTAGTCCAAATGAAATACAATTAGATTAGAAGAAATTGGAATGATCTTATTAAATGTCCACCACAGGTACGTGGTTGAGTCACTGCTGAAATGCACAAAAACACACGTTTATCAGCGTCCTCAGCGTTATACAGGCAGACAAAAAATCTCAAAAACCAGCCTGTAAAATGTCCTTTATTGTAATTATTTTTTTTTTTTTTTAAATCATAAATTTTGTGGTAACTCTATAACGCTGCTATCCTGTCTACATGAAGCTTAAAACTGTTTTTTTTTTACCCCGGCCCATTCTTCTAATTCATTTTATTAAAATCATCCACAAATAATGATGATTTAATAATTTAATAAAACAATTTATGGTTCTTTATAAAAATTCCTTATAAAAATTCAATATGCTGATATATTTTTAAAACAGCAAGTTTCTAATCACAATAAAATTCCATGAATATGACTTATTATAGTTAGTATTGTGTTTGTCACTCCCTCTCTTGCCAAAGTTCAAATTGTCAGCTCTAATATTTGTGGAAACAAACCAGCCTGCGTGTCAGGGATGGTTCAGCTGAGATACACGAGCACACAAAACTCTATATCAGGTTTATAGCTCTTCAGATATTTGCCACGGATATAAATAAATACATAATATAACTTTAAATGTATATTCCTGTAAATAATAAATGAAACATGTAATAAAATGATTTGCATTGTAACCGTCGCCACTTCAGTGTCATTGCAGTTGATGTAATCCCAGTAATCCCAGTAATCCCAGTAATCCCCGTACTCACATAGTCATCGTGGCACCGTTGTACCAGCGGTAAGATCAGCAGTAAACAGTCTATCAGGTCAGAATCAGATCCTGAATCAGCCGTTCTCTAGTCATGCAGCTGAAGTTGATTTTCCAGCCCTCCCGTCTGTGGGAAACATGCTAGCCTTCTCCTCATGTAATAGTCCCAGTGAGAGCTTTCTAACGTCTATTTCTGAATTTTGACGACTTCCACTTCCTGTTTGGTGCGGTCAAAAACGCCAAGACAGGCAGATGGTGCAGGAGAGACATTGACACAGAGAGAGAGAGAGGCAGCGGCGGGAGACCAACTTTGAGTTTTTTGTTTGACCCGACCGTATTATTCATGTCAAACACTGCTCGGTTTCATCCACAAGGTTTGCGTTTGAGTCCCCGCCTCGAACATCGCATACCTTACTGAAGTACAAATCCACCATGACATCACGCTCGGCTTGTGTTATTGGTATCAGATGCACGGACAGTTGCAGTCAACGACCCCTGTTGCCTCCGCGTGTCTCTTTACAGACACTAAGTGTGTCGTTTTTCTGTTTCCTGCAGCTTACGTGTCACAGACAGTGGCTAAGGAGCGGCGTCAGCCCCCAAATATCATCTTACGCCGTGTTTTCCCAGCATGCCGAGTTGAGTTACGTGCATGCTGTAGGAGTGAGGCTACACTGTACAACCAGGGCTGCAGCTGCAGTTAGGACAGGAGGGTGAGTCAGCACAAAGGATGTCCCCCAACCTGACCGTCACCCTGGTTTGTTTGTTTTTTAGTCACAGACACCCTGAACGCAGCACTCTGAGTCCTTACATTGCATGAGAAGCGACCCGCGGGGCTACAATGTGGAGCTTTGATCAGGAACATATGGCTGAACTTCCTCTGCTGCAGCCATAGCCAGCTGCTGTTAGGAGAGCAGGAGACATGAGAGTGGAAGGGGAGAGAAAGGCTGACTGTAAAATAGTGCAAACGCAAAATGAGTGGAGGAGTAAAGGGGAGGAAATGAATGAGGAGAGGAAATGGAAGGAGAGATGGACGGGGATGGCAATAAAGGAAGGAGGGAGGACGGCCTCGGATTCCCGGGCTGCAGGTCTGCAGGCGCCATGTTGAGACGGCAACATTTCTGCAGCGCCACACTGTCTCCCGCCTCATCTCCGTCCGTCTGCATGCTTCCCTCCTCCTCCCATCTGTCTCCCTCGCTCCCACCTTTCCTTTTTTTACCACGGGGGTAATTGACCAACTACTTTATTGGCGGTCGGAGGAAGTGGAGGAGGCCGTTGTGCCAGTGGTGTATATTACTGCATAGTGTGGCTTTACGGCTGTCTTATTGCCCCTTATTGCCTATTGGTGGTCAACAAAAGACACTCCAAAGGACGGTTTGGCCTCCTGGAAAGTCTGCCTTCCTGTCTGTCTCGGTCTCCTTTCATCATCGGCTTTGTCTCTCTAGCAGGCACACGGCTGACTCCCAGCAGCCCCGGCTTCTAGAAATGACCATCCAATGCAACAGAATTCCCTTTGCTTTGGACGGATCACAAAACGTTTTAGATGAGTCGGCAGAAGTCCAAAACACAAGGAAACAAAACTACTTTGTTACTCATGTTGAACATCATGTTCTGGCTTCACATGATGATATTCAACAAAATCATAACACAACAAACTTTACAGTGGATGCCCCTTTTTTTTTAATTGGCCAACACCTGACTTCCTAAGTGGACCGACCAAAACCCTGACTTCCTCCTCTAAGTGGACCGACCAACACCCTGACTTCCTCCTCTAAGTGGACCGACCAACACCCTGACTTCCTCCTCTAAGTGGACTTCCGCAGACAAGTTCGGAACTAATTTGCGATACATCGAGAGCAAACATTATGCAGGACAAGATGCGATTCCCTCTCAATGTAATTCACAATGCAGTTTGGTTGGTGTGGGAACGTTCCCATAAGACTGGACTGCACTCTCAAATATGTTCATGGGAAAATATATTGCATCCCAGTGTACAGTTTGAAACACATGGTGAACTTTTAAATTGAAATTATAGCCCCAAATGCTAAAAAAAACACTTTAGGTTTGGCTTAAAATGACTGAAATTAAAAAATAAAATAAAAATGCAACATGGTTTACAGGGACACGAACAGCAGGCTGCAGGGTGAAAGTCCTGTGTGTGTTTTTTTTTTACTCATTCGCCACCCCGAACTCTGCCTTTGTTGATTTCCGCAGACTCATATGTACGTCCAAGCGTAACGCACAAAAAGATACATTCCCCTCGGAACTTAATCCGCAATGTGGTTTTGTGGTGTACAAATTCCATTTTTCGGAGTCCATGCCTAAATATGACCAAGATTTTAAAAAAAAATTTGTAGTAACAATTTTTTTGCTGTTGTTGTTTTTTTTTTTACTGGACCCAAGAAGTTTTGGAGCATTTTTTAAATTTATTTATTTTTTTAACTATGCGTTTAAATAGCGTCTGTAATCCGAGAGAAAATCCGTTTCCTTTGAAATGTAATTGAGAGTGCCGTTAAGGAGACAGGGTTGTTCTCAGAGCCATTTTTTTTTCATTCATCCACGTCCCCTGACACGACTCCTTAATGTAATTCTTCTATTTACTGACCCATATGTCTTCCCTGTTAACTCCGAGTTCATCATGTATCATCACCTTGCTGCTTTAGATGATCGCGCCGCAGCTTTAGAGGTTTTCCAAACTTCTTTTCGCATCAGGGTCACGCAGTTGGAGATTCATTAAGCCAAGCAGGAACCCAGTGCTGAAGGGATTTTACTTGTTAGATATGATTTACTGCAGCCGTCTGACCTCCTGCTGCTGGATTCAGTCACACGCACTCTAATCATTCCATTATAACCAGAGGAAGGCAATACTGCAGCTTGGAGATACTGCACTTGTGTGACGATTCCACTGCAGTTTGCTTCGCGTTGGCTGTGAATTTTGTCTCGCAGGTGACTCTTAGCATACGTGGTCTTGTTTTTCTTTAGGTGTTTGGATTCGGTGCCACAAATGTGATACAAAGCAGAATGTGAGAAAAAAACAGCATTGGGGGGGAAAGATCATGATGCCCAGAGTGAAATAGTTTGCCTGAAAGCTGCAGTTCTCTTCCTCTTCCTTTCTTATTGCTCCTGATTACAAGGTTCCACCGTGCCAGAAGAAAAACAGCCGATGAGAGCCCAGGAGTCTTTAACGCCGCTCGCTGTCATGCAAGACAGCGCTGATCAAACTGGGCATTTTGGCATCAAATTTTTTTCTGAAAAATATTTGAATGTAGTGTTGAGCCGTAAATTGAAATCCAGCGGCCGCGTTGAAAACAGTCGAGCCGAAGCCAGGCCCCGCCCACCCGCTGGAGCAAATGCAAACTCGCACAAGAAACCATAAAAAAACTCAATTCCTTCATTTTTCCTGCCACGTACAGCACACCCTGATAAATGTCACCTCTGTTTTAATATAATTGGTGCGGCCATCGGTTAGATTATCATTGTTGACATAGCTAAAGAGACATCCAATGGGGTGAGAAGCATGTGCAGTCCGACGACCAGACAGTTTGGAAAGAAGCCGACGGTTTAGACGGATAATCTAATCCAGTGTAGCCATAACCAACCCTGTCTGCTATAAAGTTACATTCTCACACAACTAAACAGCTCTCAATGACGTTTCCAGGTCAACTTTGACCAAAGTTTAAAAAACTTGCTTAGGTTTTGTAAAAAAAATACAAATTAAATGACTATTAAATGGAAACAAAACAAAAATGTGACACACTCAATCCCGTTTGGAGGGAAACATTTTTCCAGATTATGGCCACATTTTGAAGCAGGTTGAACCACGTGATTAATGTTATAAATTGAAACAAAAAGAAGAAAGCATGACAAATCTACTGGTTTACTTTTTGTTTTAAAAAACACATTGTGGTTTGGCTTACTATAAAATGAACAAAAAACCCCACAACAAAAGCATTGTTTGTCGGTTATGTTCCAAAAACAAAATGACTTTGTTCACATGGGACACTAACAGCAGTCTCCTGGGTGAAAGTCCTGGGTCAAATGCAATCCACAACAAAATATGTTCCCTTCAAAATGTAATTCATAGTGTGGTTTTGTTGTTTTTAGGAGATGAGATTGACACATCGTCGCCCCAATATCCCCCTGATTTCAAGATAAATCATAACGTTATCTGCAAATTGGCCAAAAAAATAAAAAATAAATAAATGTGCTGCTCTCATGCTCCGAATGAGGAAACCCCCCTTTAATGACTTCAAAGCCTTTCATTCGTTGCATTACACTGTCCTGTTCCACATAATTACTTGTTTAAAAACCCCACCAGCAGCTGGTTAGCTTAGCTTAGCACAACGACTGGAAAAAGCTTGCCTGGCTCTGTCTAAACATAGCAAAATCAGTCTAGCAGCACCTCTAAAGCTCCCTGATGTTCTATCTGGTTTGGTCTGTGGTCCTTTGGTGAGGACCATTAACTTCCTGCAATCTCTGCGGGTTGCCTGGCAACCTCATGTGATGAGGACAAACCTCCAGAAAGTTGCTGCATCTTGCACAAATCCCTAAGAAAGAGCAAGGCAAATTGTTGTTGTGGCCAAACTTAGGGATGACGGGTCTGTCACATGATGCCATTGGGTCCAAAAACGTTTCCCGTAGACTTGCATTGGCAAAAAGACGCATCTACACTTTTATTAGCCCTTATTGAAACAGTTACCTAACAGTTGTAAAATGAATCTAGAGAAACTACATGTGATGGAGCCAAGCCCGAGCAGCTGGGAGGCGGGGCTAAAGGAAACACTAGTGTGCTTGGTTTATGAATGTGGAAGTTCCAGGTAGAACACTTTTATATATCAACATTTTTTCTTTCTTTAGTTTATTTTCTCACTTTTATGATCTTAGCGTTTACTTCTATTTATTTTAACTACACTGCGAGAGACACTATTCAAATTCCAAGTCCAATTCCTCGTATGACCAGCCACACATTTTTCCAAATAAAGAGGCTTCTCATTCTAATTTTATATCCAGCAGTGGAGTCATTTTGTCTTCATGGGCCGAGTCACTAGCGTCCACTTATTGGATTGGAATGAACGGGGCCATGCAACCAGTTCTCATTATCCATCCAGTCTGGCTAAGAAATAGTTGGGAAGTCTATATATACCTTACAGACATGAGAGTGCTATTGATCATCTCATCTATCTGGACAGGAGAGTAAACATGTTGAAGTGTTTCCGCCTCGACTTGACCATGGCAGGCTGATCAGGAACCAGTTGTAATTGGAAGACAATGACTGACAGTGTCATCGTGACCCATTCGCCTCAACGTGATTAATACAAGGAGAAGATTGCAGTCATTTCCAACGAGCGATTAATAGTTAAGGTGAGGCAACTAAGGCAAAGGATGTTGTAATAAAAAGGGGATAATGAATTGAAAGTGATGGGAGGAAAACTCCAGTATCCTGCATGAAGGTCAGATGTGCTTCATGTACTTTCCACATTGCTCCATAAAGGACACATTACTTCCTGCACGGACACCGAACGCTGGCTTGGATGTGAACCAAGAGCTGTACAATTGTCCAATAGGGATGTTATTCTTATAATATTGGGCTGTGATGATATTGGCTCCCGATCAGAACATTCTCTCATATATCCTCTTGGTGGTCTTTGACCCACATTTGATTTCAACATCATTGAAACGCCATTGAAGTTCCATTTGTAGCTTCTGTTGTCACTGTGCCGAGACACGTATGTCCCAGCTGTGTTTTCTCACTGCTGCTGCCACGACCGGACTCACAGGATCCACCCAGGAGCTGTGTGATGTAGGTAGTTTCAAGTTGTTGGGCTGGACGCTTGAGAACAGGAACCTGAAACTGCCTGAATCACGCCAGTCTCAGCTGCACCCGGCCGAACGGCAGCCAAACAGCAGGACGAGGAAACCACGCAGTTTTGCACGGGACGCAAACACAGCTAACGTTAGCTAGGGCCAGCATTAGTTGCCAATTCTTGTGTGTTTTGCTGAGATGGAGTAAGGCCTCTATGTACATTTTCTCGACATTGTGAAAATGCTGTTTCAGTGCCAGGGTGTGCAAAAGATATGAAGTATGTGAAAAATGGGTCCAGTATTTACTTTCGTGACCATGGAGCAAACTAATCTGTGTTTATGCTCACCTGTTTGAGTTAATGGATTCTGGTCCTCAAGTCTTAAACTTGCATTCTCTCTGCTGGCCATCAGGGGGCGACTCCTCTGATTGTAAAAAGAAGCGCGATTGCATGAAAATGAGCCTGTCTCTCTTGATGTATTATCCCAGTAAACATTGTAAACATGAGTTTATGGTATCAATCTCTAGTTTCAAGTCTTCTTCAATCCAGCATGATGTTCATTTAGTACATTATGGTCCATTTAGAGTCCAACAGACCAGAAAGCAGGGGATGCTTTAGGGGGCGGGGCTACCTTGTGATTGACAGGTGAATTATGAAGCTAACTTTGTTAGCAGCTTCACACCAGAACCCTGATGGATCCACATCCAGTAAGGGTGCTGCTCAGGGTGCCGTGGTGCAACTTATGTTCTTCAGATCCACCCATCGCGTTCACTTCTTCTATCCAGCCTGTCTCTTATACTACATCACATGCACCTTCTATCCACTAAATAAGCTTAAAGTATGGCATACAGCCACTAAAGGGAGCCTCTGTGCGTTGATATCTGATGCTAAGGTGGACTGACAAACATCAGTATACGAGTGCATGGCATGTTCTTTGTCTTTGAAATTGAAAATGGATACATGGTGGTTTTCCCGTGTGTTGAAGCCTCAATAAATATCAACTTTGTTTACAGGAAAGTGCTTCTAAATGTCTGTGTTTTTCTTTCTGGTGTCTGTAGACTTGTTTCACTGACTTGAATGCGTGTCATTTTCCAAATTTCCTGTATCAGTTAGCAAAATTGTTCGTAAAACAAAGCCAAACCCAGGCAATACATGAGCAAGTTATTTCTGGGGCGGGGTGTTAGCATCAGTGAGTGAGGAGCCAAAAGCATGACGATGACAGAGGTAAGTGAGAAGGTTTATTTATGGAACTAAGGGGAGTTTGACCAGGCTGGACGAGGTCCCGACGAAAACGGAAGACGGACAAACATGTAGCAAGCCAATGATCTCGGGCTCGTGGGAAAGAACGGTTCAAGTCGGGCTCTTAAGTAACACGAGGAAAACGCAAAAGCTACTGGGACTTGAAGCATAAACAACCACAGTCGCTGAGGCGATGATCTGGCGGGGACGGGGAGGGAAGCTTGATATGCTGATAGGTGATAGGTGCAGAGCAGGGACAGCTGATCAGACACAGATCGTCCATTGGTTTTGGGGTCACTCACCAATAAAAAATGCCTTTGGTTTTCGTGGCTGACGCATGAATGAAACGCATCCATGTGACGATGAATCTTCCAGAGATCGTGATGTACTTAGTGAGTCTTTGCCAATATACTTATGGTGGTTGGGTCCAACAATACAGGACTTTCACCCACGAGGCCCGTGTTTTAAACCCAACCGGGATGGTTTTCCTAAACCTGCCTTTGGTTTTGTTACGTAACATCGCCCAAAATGACGTGCTGACACAACAAACATTGGACAATTCATGTTGTTTAGCAAGAAACCAATTCTTGTCCGATTCACAAACTGTGAGACTGTTGTGACAGCAGGACAGGGAGAGACCAAAGGCCTTTGCACACTGAGTCCATTTTTTTTTCATCCATTATCCGATAAAAGCCCACTGTTGCGAAAACAAAATTTGTTCTTCATCTCTGCATCTTTATAGTCTTTATAGTCTTCAAATGTGTGATGTTTGTAGCTCTACGGTGGCTCTGAGTGGTCACTTTTCCGCAAAACCTTTTTGATGGACAAAAGTTTCGGAGTCGGTGTGCAAATGTGAATGACATGTGAGGTTTTATTTATTTTTTAAACGTGCGCCAATTTTTCAGAACGAAAAAAACGTACTTAGTGTGCAAAGGCCGTAACACACAAGTACAAACAGAGAGAGAAGCCAGAGACATGGAAGACAAGAGGACTGAGGAACTCTGCAAATGCAACAGAGAGGGAGGTGCAAAGTGGGAGCTAGTAGGCTAGCTAGCTTCAACTTTGTCAGTGAAATAGAAAGTTAACAGCCCGTTGGGTCCTCCCTGAATGTTGTAAAGGGACAGTGGAAACGGAAGCTTCACTGGGACTTTGAGACTTCAACAGTGTCCCCAGTGAACCAGAATACTTAGTGGTGTACAGTTACAAGAGGGGTTTAAATCAAATCCTTCACATGTGATTGGGCCACAAAAAAAAAGGGGGCGGGCTTAATGCAATGCTCCAGAAACACTGGTTGTGTCTTAAGTCACTCATTCAACAAGGGACTTCTATAAAGAGGACTTTATAGTGAGCACATCTGCAACATAAAAAAAAAAAAACACTTTGGGACACTACTTCTCTGTGCCGTTAATAAAAAATCACTGTAGTAAAACGTGCCAGATCAACGGTGACTGGTGGAACATCTATACAGACATACTTTTTTCTTATAAATACATATTGTAGACTAATTGTTTGTATTATAAGTTCCCTTGGTAAGCAGTGATGCTGCATGGTTGTGTAGGGCTTTTATTGTGAAAGGTCAGAATGAAGGAGTGGAATACACAATTAATAAATAAATAAAAGTACTTTGTGACCGACTGTTGTGACGCTCCGCTGACTACTATACTTTGAGTCCACTATGATACAATGATACAAAGGATTTTGGCCTAAAATGCTAATTAGATCCCCGATATGAAAAGGGTTTAAGAGGATTTTTCATTTCATCTCGACTTTTAAGTTGCTGACAGTACATCACCAACGATATGTGAACTTGTCAAAAAGAAAAAGAGAGAAAGAGCCACATATCAGAGCCCAGTCAATAGCACAGCAGAGTTTATTAGCAACAGCAGCCCCAAATGTCAGTCAAATTCTGCCGTGGGAACTGTCCAAAAAATGGTTATTAGCTTCCTTTAAAACGTGGTAAATCACGAGCAATAGCTGCAGCATATCATGCTTACACAGTGAGGAATTTCACTTTGACTTTAATGAGTGGCTGCAACAATTACTGTGTCCTTGCTCCACACAGGTGTTGTGGATTAAACTTCTGTTGGGGTTAAAGCGAGCCGTGCCTCTGCTGGGTTCATCAGACATTGTATTTTAGTAGCATTAACAAGCGATACGACTAACAAGAGGGTAAAGGTGATGCCAGTCAAGTCCTGAGCCCAATAAATGATAACACCTGTGTGTGTGTGTGTGTGTGTGTGTGTGTGTGTGTGTGTGTGTGTGTGTGTGTGTGTGTGTGTGTGTGTGTGTGTGTGTGAGTGTGTGTGTGTGTGTGTGTGTGTGTGTGTGTATTGTGTGTATTTCTTGGATTAGATTCCCTGAGTCACTGTGATAGTCAGTTTAACATACATTTCCTCTGAAAAGATGTGATGTTAAATTAATAATTGTACATTTTGGGGAAATGCATTGATTTGCTTTCTTTCTGAGAGTGAACTGAGATCAGTTTCAGTCCTGTAAAGACTACATTTCTATAAACAAAGGAAATAAAATGTGTTCCTTTAATTTAATCAAATCTTATGTGGTTCTATACTAACAAGTTTTTATTAATTACACTCAATTTCTGAAACAGTGTTTCTTAAGCGCTAATAAGTGTATTCACTTGCAGTCTAATGCATATTATTAAGTTTCCCCAACTCCTAAACATTGCTTGGAACATATAGCCTAGTTTTACTAAAGTAGCATTTTTACAGTGTACAGCGGTTGGTATGATGTCTTCCAAAACGTCCTTTTGCATTCATTTCATGCATTCTGGTGCTCTCCTGGTGTTAAGACATGAAAAGTATCTGGTTGGGTTCTGGAAAAGATGATGGTCTGGGTTATTATAACACACCAGTATCGGATACGATGTACACAAGGCATGCACCAGGCTTTCAACGAGCATCAATGTTAATCCACCTGCATCATAATTAAACAGTCAGATTAACTGACGTAGTATACACATATATACAGAGGGCAGGTGGATTGGTCAAACAAACATGCAGGAGAGCTCTGTCCATGTCCTGTGCAAAACTAAAAGTAAAACTTTGACATTTGTCACGTCAGTCCTCTCTTGCCGAAACCTCCTTTGAAGATGGAAGTTTATTTCAAAAAGACACAATGCATGCAATACACTGACACTCTACGGGAATCTAGAGCGTAGAATGGAAGAGTCCTCTTATGTCATCAAACTGAAGTTTACGAAGAAGTTAAAAAATATGATAAGCTCATTAGCATTTTAGGTCACACGTGTTTAAGTCTAGGTTTGGGTTTGGACTCCAATTACAGAAGCTACATAACAAACGATTTAACGTTTGGATTACACAGGTATTGATTATGTGGGATGCATATGATTTATTGTGTATAAATAGGTATAGCTGCATAAGAACAGCACTAAAACAATGCCAATTGAAAGTAAATTAGGATTATTTTTCTTGGTGAACACGAATGAAATGAATCCACGTGACTAGGCAATGTCCACAGCTCGTGAAGTAGTATTAAATATTGAAACAAAGACAAAGAGACTCGTGGTGAGGGGGTGGATGGGTCCAACAACACAGGACTTTCAACACAAGGGTTGTCCTGAAGAACTTTTGTTTTGCAGCGTAAACATGGTGGAGGCACGAACGATACTTCCAATTTAAACACATTCGTTTTAAAGTCTCCTACATCTATACTTCACTCCGGCTGTTGCAAAGTCATAAAGATGCATTTGATTTGTGTGTCAACCACCAAAAAGGATCCTTAATGATTTTCCATCAGCATTGTTTTAGTGCTGAGTGACACAAAAGCAAGATGGAACATTTCTCATTGTAGATATGAAAGGCTCATTCTAAGCTGATTATATATTCATGAAAACACAGATAGATTAATCGTCTTCCATTTCTGGAACCTATGAAAATGCTTCCACATTTAATCGTGTTGAAAAAAAAAAAGATTTTCCTCTAATTTCAAACTACGTGTCAGCAGGGTTGAGGGGTCGGCTGGTCTTGGCCTTCCCTCCTGCTCTCTCTGTAGCGCCGCGATGATGAACGCCGGCCGTGTTCGGTTGAAAACATAATTATGTTTTATGAAGTTCAGCGTGTCGCCGCGAAGCTGTAAATCTGCTCTCCCTCTTGCTCTCCCGTGTCAGCGGCGAAGGGTTTCTGAATAGCTCGCCGTGCATTTAATAGCACATTAACATTTCTGCCACAGCTCGCTGTCTGGCTGCTCTCTGGCACGATACAACCCGTACAAGCCCCGCGTTCTCCCGCCGTTTCCTCCAAGCACCTGGACAGAGAGTGTTGTTGACAGCCGGATTGTAAATGAAGCAGTTCACTGTAAAAACTCATGGTGCATTTTATTGATATCCACTTGGGTTTTAATCATTGCTTCATAACTTTGCTCATCTCATCATCGCGGCTTGTAATCCCGCTCAAAATCGTGGCACGGAAGAGCCCTCTCATGTCATCATACTGAAGTTTACGAAGACATCTGGAAATATTATAAGCTCATTAGCATTGTAGGGTTTGATTGGTTCGTTTTTGTTCAATTGTGGTAGTTTCATGTAGAAATATGCCAAAATGTTAAAAACTAAGTGAATAAGAAACTAATTCCCACCCACTTTTTAAAAACAATACTTTGGTACAAACAACACCTGATCGGCTCACAAACTGTCACCACAAGCTTGGTCTCATCTAAATGTTGCTCATTTGTTAGCCTGTTGCTTATAGCCTTGACAGTAGCCTCAGTGTTTGGTTAGCAAAGCGCTAACGCTAACTAGCCTTGTAACGGAGGTTTCCCGCTTTGACAAATAAAAAGTCCTCAAGTCCTGGTCCTCAACATGTATTAGAGTTAATTGTTATGATGTTGATTTCTGTCTAAAAATTACCTCTAAAGCCACCAAGCTAACGAGCTAACAACATAATCCGTCTCAGGCCTTAGATCCTGGAGATACATGTGAGTGGAAGATGTTGTTTATTGGAGAATGTACTTTGACTACAGTTGTCCTCTCCACTTAACTCATTGACTTGATAACATCAACAGAAATTCATTTAACAGAAATTGAAATAGCATGCAGGCATAAATAGATCCTCTGAATTAGTGATGGAATCATTTTTGTACTTTTAGCTTTTGAAAATTGTCAAATATGTGATCTGACAGGAGCCAACCACTTGTAGCAAATGCAGCCATATTTCTCCCTGTGCTATAGCCAGATAAATGTATCAAACCACATTAAAATGCTGCAGAATTAAGGAAATGACACACTGATGGATACACTGTTAAAAACGGTCCCATCCACATTTCTTTTTGCTCCCATATCTCAGACACTTGGGATGTGATAAATATTATCTCAGGAATTATTATGTGAGGAAGCACTGATTTTTATCTTACATCCACATGTAATGCAATTATTGTAGCAATTTTGTCCATCGTTTAATACTTTAGGGGACAGAATGTATTATTAGACTCCAACTTACAGGGACATGCCATTGATCATCTGAGTCCACATGACACCTCTTGTAGTATTCAAAAATCATAAGTGGAAATCTATTGATGTTTGCTGAAACTTTCAGAAATGTTGGTGGTTATGGAAGTACATTTTTTGCTCAACGGTAAGTTGAAATCCAACACAGTGTCACGGCGGTGAAATAGTCACTAAATATATTGTATTTCAACTGGATGTATAATTTGTGCCTGCGCCACGGTAATCCTGTACAATAATGCTTTGACAACATTACAAATTAAAAGTTAGGCAAGAAAACGACTTAGTTAGTTTTGGGGAGAAATACAGTTGGGTTTAGGCAACAGAATGATTGTTAGGTTGAATCAACAAAATAAGCTTGTTTTTCGTTTTTTGAAAATGTTGAAATTCCCAGCACCCCCATCTTTTTTCTTGCTCTTCTATGCCTTTGCATGTATGCGTTACCTGCTCGTTAGCTTGCTAAACCATTAGCCTTGGTTCTGTCTAGACAATAATAGTAGTATTGGTGTTGCTGTTGCCTAGTAGCAGTGTTGTCACGACTTCACTGCTTGGAGGCACAGCATATTGTGAAGGTGACTTCCTGCAAGCTGCAATTTTTATCCACAGAGCCTCCCGTAGAAAGTTTGGTCTGACCCATCCAATCATTCCATCCCTTTCCTATGATCAGCTGAGGGCAGCGCCACAATTCCACTACGTCATCATCGCAACAACCTACATGTGCCACCTGCGTTCCTCCGCACCTAGCTAAAACACCCCTGCCTCTCCAAATCCAACCACATCTCAGATTTACTCTTTTTAACATCCGATCCCTAAACAGCCTAAAGGCCTCATACTCAATGAATTCACAACTGACAATAATCTGGACTTTCTCTGCATAACTGAGTCATGGCAATAACCACCTCGGTCAATCTCACTTTGATCGCAATAACCTCTACAAACCGTTCCAATCCAGCTTCTGCTCCAGACACAGCACCAAAACAGTTTTTTTTAAAGTTCCCCAATGACCTTCTCCTCCCTGCTTGACTCCTGTTACCTCTCCATCCTCATCCTCCTTGATCTCAGTCTAAATCTTATCTTTCCGACGGACACCAATACATTCCCATCAACGGCTGCAAATCCCCCACTTCCTCAATCATCCATGGTGTACCCCATGGCTCGGAACTCGGTCCCCTATTTTTCATTCTCTACATCCTCCTACTCTGTTAAATACTCCGCCAACATGGCCTCCGTTTTCACTGCTACACCGATGACACTCAGCTCTACTTCTCCTTCAAGACAATCTCTGCAGACACCCGTTCCATCCTGCACCTGCCTCACTGATATCTGAAATCCTCATTGGCCCAAACTCCCTCCCCCGCTTCACCTGGGATTTCTCCCTCGGCATTGATGGTTCCATCATCATCCTTGACCCCTGTCATTCCTTCCCCATGTAAACCAGATTACAACAAACAGCCTTTTACCACCTCAGGAACATTGCTCGTCTCCGTGCCTCCCTTTCATTCTCAGCTGCTGAAACTCTGGTCCATGCATTCATTTCATCCCGACTTGATTACTGTAAGGCCGTCCTATATGGCTCATCAAACCACATCCTCAATAAGCTTCAGTATATTCTGAACTCTGCTGCCCATATGCTCACCTCCACCCGCCGCTCTGACCTCATCACCCCTCCACTGGCTCCTCATCAAATACCGGATTGATTTGAAAATACTACTCATCACCTACAAAGCCAAGCTCCTCCAACCTGTCAGGACTAACTCCTGACCTGGGGTGACAGAGAGGGTGACAGTTTTTTTGTTTTGTTTGATTTAGTTGCTATTGTTAAAGCGCATTTGAGCATCTGAAAACGTGCTCTATAAAACTTATGTATGATTTTATTAACATGTTCAGCACTTTCCTGGCCCATTTGAAAACCTTCTACTGTGATGGAGATTACAGTCACAGTGACAGTAGCGTAAAAATGATTAAAAAGTCCTTAACAAGAATTTAATCCACATACACACCACTTAATATACCGCATGCATTCCAATGACGAAATGTAAAAAATAAAAATATAAAAGTGCTCACCCATAAATCAAAGTTTCTCTCAAAAAGGTCTAAATCAATGACGCCAAGGTCAACTGAAGGTCAGGTAATGCAGATGTAATGTACATGAAGGCAATGAATGAAGTCCTGGATGTTTCATTTGTGATGTGGAAGACTGGGAGTTACTTTTTCCTTCCTTCCAAATATTGGACACGTTTGTAGAACCAAGTTGTATAGTAAGTGAAGCTTTTGATTGAAATGTCTCCTAAGGGCACCTGTACTTTGTGATATAGTATACTGGATATAAGGTAAGATAAATATTATAGATAATATGGGTCGGCTTTCTGCTCTGATGCAGAATAAAGGACGACTGTAGTAAACATGAATGGAGTGTGTGTGTGTGTGTGTGTGTGTGTGTGTGTGTGTGTGTGTGTGTGTGTGTGTGTGCATGAAATTAAATATAAATATGGGGTATAAATAGAAAATTCCACTGTCCTTTCAGCAGATTCATATAATTTCCCGTAAATGATTCGACAGTCTTGTGTTGAAGTCACAACACTGTGATCAACTTGTAAAAACATTAATGTGCTTTTAGACGGCTGGGCCAGGGGGTTACATGAGTTCATATCCGCAGAATCATATTCAATATTTCATACTTTGGTTATTTTCTCAAGGAATTTGATCTCTTTTAAGTACAAATAATATTACATACCAGCACTCTATAACGCCCATGTCTATTATACATTGTGAACGTAGAAAATAATGCTTCATAACCATAATCAGTATTTTGTCTTTCTTTTTTGCAAGGATCATACTGTATCATAATTCTCATAGTTGTAATAGATTAGAATCGTAGAATGCATTGTCATGTGATGTTGAGTTGAATAAACTAAATAATATAAACCAAAAAATGCCAGGGAGTTGTAGGAAGTTATGAATTATTATGATACTTGATCTTATGAGTCATTATAAAATTAAATCGGAATATTTATGAGTGCTTTTAACTACAATTATGAAGTGCTATAAGGTAATAAAAGAGTGTTTACAATGCATTTTCTGCAAGACTCATTGTTATACATCATAATGTTTTCATAATGCATTAAATGACTCTTATAAGGTACTATAATGTGATTATAAGTTACTTTAAGTGCTTATAAGTCATTATAAAATGCTTTATAATAATAATTATTCTATGTATTTAGTTTTCCAGGTAACTACTATGAGCAGATTATATAGAAATAAAAGAGAATTGTATTATAATTCCCATTAGATTCATGTTATAACATTGTTAATAATAACAACAATAATCACTTATAAAGCATCATAACCTGAATACGTTATTCTGTCATTGTTTGCTTAAGGTTGAGTGAAATAAAAAAATATCATAAAAACAAAATATTATAATGCTTGACCTTATAAGTCATGATAAGATGCTTTATGTTATGATATTATTTGGAATATTTCTGAGTGCTTGCAACTTGCGTTTATGATATAGTGTCACCACAAGGATAGATATCAAGTGCACACACACACACACACACACACACACACACACACACTGCATACACACACACACACTGCATACACACACACACATTGCATACACAGCATCACATTATTGCCCGGTTCCATTGTAGTAAGAAAGCATAAGAATGAAGCAGGTGAGCGAAGCCGACGTAACACACACATAAACAGACACACACACACACACACACACACACACACACTCACACACTCACACACACACACACACACACACACACACACACACACACACACACACACACACACACACACAAACAAAGGCCCTAGCAGGTGGACTGCTCTGTCCCAGATGTGTCTCTGGACGGTCCTCGCTGTTACATCCCCGCTGCCCCCCCCCCTCCGCCCCCCCCCCTCTCCGCCGGCCCGGGGAGCCGGTTAATAACTCTCTGCTGACTTCATTTACAAAGGCAACTTTACCATGTGAGCTGTAAAGCGGCTCGGGGAGACGCCTGGATCCTCCTCGAGCTTTTCAGCCGAGAAATATGATGCTGCAGATGATGTACGAGGCCCAGGCTTTAGGCTGTTATTAAAATATACAGCTCGTATCAATCAAGCGGCTTATCAGCTCAATAAGAGCCACCGTTGTTACTTCTCTGCTGATGCTCTTTCATCTAAATACCAATCAGTCAAACGGCTCATGTTCTCAAGTGTTACATGCCTATCATGCACTTTCTGTTTATTTACTTTTACATGTTTTGTGCTACATTAATTGTGTTGCCATTACACAGGAATGGGACGGTTTTGATGAAATAATCAATGTTTTAATATAATGTATGTATATAAAACATGACCTTTTTATTTTTTTGTGGTCATAATATAATAATAATATATTTTATTTACACATTTTTAACCCGAGTAATAGTCAACACAATACTAAAAATCATTGGTAATAGTTTTAATGACGCATTATTATTGTGTTATAATGTTATAATATTGTGTTACACTTTTAAATATTCAGAATGATTTAAAACAAGATCATGACATATTATAAAGCATTTCATTTACTTATAATGTACATGTATAATCACTTTTATTATGGTTATAATGTGCGTATGTTACTCTTCCATTGTTGGCTATAAGAAAAGAGGGAGATACCATTAAATATATGCAAGAATAACGCAAAATGTACAATAATTTTACTGCATTATAAGCAGATTATAAGGCAAAAACAGTGTTTAGAATGCAATATAACATGTGCTTCATGGAAAGTGTGACTTTTCTGGATTCAAGATATTATATAAATATTTCTGGATCGGTCTGCTGTCTGACATCATTTCCAGCCCTGAAAACATTACAAAATAAAACAAATGTCTCGTTATTAATACAAAGATACAACTGCATTTCCTTTCATTCGCCGCTACAACGCAACATCTGAAAGCAGCAGATGATTTAACTTCGTCAGAAATAAAATATAGTAGCCTAAACAAAAATGTGATTTCGACTGTGTTCTAAAATACTGTGTATATATTATACACATTATATTTTAAAATACCTAACGTTATCTGAAAAAAATAAAATAAAATAATAATAAAAAAACAGAGTTTTGACTGTTGTGATATTTAATAAATACTTCTTAAGCGCAGCTTCCGAAATAAAATACCTGTATAGATATTTCGGCTATTCCAAACATGTTATACATTGAATATATATATATATATATATATATATATATATATATATATATATATATATATATATATATATATATATACACATATATACATATAATGATATATTTTATTATTTCATTATTATAAAATATGAGTAAATACTTTTCTTCGTCTTCATATCTACGTAACTTTGCTCACTTTGTGACTAAAAAAATGAACAATAAAACAAATATTAATAAATAAATAAGGGAAATATGTCGTTTTTGAGACGTTTGGTCGAAAAACGTGTATCTATTAGCTGCCATTAGAATATTAAGAAACATTTATTTACACATTGTATAACCTATTTAACCTTTTTTTGAAGATGAAGTCTGTTTTGTATGTTCTTTGCCTTCTGCAAGGAACTAGATTTGATAAAACTGTCATGAGGCCTTGACATCAGACGTCCGGGACCGCAGCAGTGTTTGCGTCCCGTAGAGAGATTCCTTCCAAACAATGCGTCCCGTGAACGCGCGTAAAAAGGTGTAATTAGAAATGCGGTAAAATGTGTGCCTTCTAACTCCAGATCCGTTGGTGAAATGATGCCTTTCACTCCAGGAAAAAAAGCTAATTACCGCCAGAGCTCCACACGTCAGTATTTCAAATCAACAGAGGCGACCGTGGCCTCGCTGGAGGAACAAAAGGAAGAATAACCGTAAGCTTTTATTCTCCAGTGATTAGTTCAGTTACGTTTCTTAACTTTATTAAACTCTTGCTTTTAATGGCTGTAAGCTGGTTTTACGGCCGTACAATGACTTGTTCGGGGGGGGGCTAGAAAAGGAAACGGTGCAATTTGCTGTAACTACTTTTATTGGTAGCTTGTAAACCTAGAATGCGCTCAGTCGATTGATTTGGTCACAGCTTCATTTTAAAACCGTTTAATGAAGTTATGCGAGAAGGTGTCGGTTTCAAATTGCTTTTGAGTGTTTGTCAGCTCGGAAACGGCGGCTGAGAGGGAGTCGACGAGGCTTCAGAGTGCAGCTGATGCACGGTGGTCGACTTGTTTACTGCTCTGAACACGTACACGACTGAGTCCTGTGCGTAAAACCTCTTCCAACTGATTTGGAGACTTTAAAATATGTCACAACATCCCATTTCGGAATGCATTCCTTCTAACTAGCCGTGTGGATGTCTGTGTGGAAGAGACACTTCTCACCGCGGAGGAAAATGAAGGCAGATAATGTCTCCAAGCTTTTTTTTCAGCGCCAGTGTCTCCAATTAACGTGCTGTCTGGGTGTCAGCCCGGCCTGCAGGGCGGAGGCCCTTTCGAAAATTAAAATTCCCTCAGCCTGCGGTCTGGGGGGAGGCCATTTTGACGAGAAAAATATCTCGAGCATCTGCAAGTGGGAAACAAAGTCGGGTTCTACTCCAAAAACGTGCGTAAAGTGCACCAAAATGCTTTGCGCCTGCAATAATCACCAAATCGAGGCTCTCCACTATCCCATAACACGCAGCAACTATCAGTGTATGAATCATTTGGTGGTGGCTAAAGGTCATTCAACCCGTTTAAATAAGAGAGTCCCAACTGGACGCGCAGACGCGCACGTTACGCATCCAACACGTTAATGGCACATGTTCAGCCCGGTCCTTATGGGTCACTGTCATCCAACGGGAGCTGTCCACGTGAGCTGGGAATTGGTCCTTTAAGACGGAAGGGGCAGAGGAATGTGGTGCATTCAAGCTCAAAGGCCAAAGCTGGGCGCCAGAGTTGCGACTTGATGTTTAAAAGACTCTTGGTTTAGTTTAGTTTTTTGTGTGTGTCGCTGCTCCGAAAGCAACGTCGCTCAGTCTCGGGTCCAACTCATCATTTCCCTCTCAGCAGATCTGAGAGCTGCGCTGCTCAGCCTGCATCTCCATCCTCGTAAATAACCGCGTTAGCCCCATAAGCAACGCGCAGTTCATATTTAATCGTCGTAAATAACAGTGTTAGCTGTGTATGCGACGCAGGGATGGGATTTATAGCTCGGGACTAGCAGACCCCGCCATCCCCCCAAAGAGCCCGGGACTCACAGTCTGTGATAATTATAAAGAAATATAAAGGACTTACAATCCCGGTGACTTTGATAAAGGTCAGCAGGAAGTCAAATGTCTGGACTCGCTGGCAGTCCGGTCTGCTGCTGCTGCCGCTCTTCGGTCTCCTCATTAAAAAAAAAAAGCCCAAATGACGGATTTCATCCCCTCAAACGCCGCGAGCGCAACATCGCTTCAACCAGAGGCAGATTTCCAGGAGACCTGCTAGTCCCGGTAGAGAAGGAACCTGGAGCCCCCCCAATCCTCCTCCTCCTCCCCCCCACCCATCCTAAAAAAAGAAGCTCGAGCTCCTGTCCGAGTTGTGTTAGCTCGGTGCAGCCTGGCCGCTGACTGAGGAGCACCCTTCACCCGACCGGGGGAGAGGCTGCAGCAGCTCCACTCGCGTTTACGGTCCGCACCACCACAGGCCATATATCAGCCCTATAAAACCAAAAAAAGCAGCCGCCCCGATGTAGGATTTTTATTATGGTATTAAACGGACCTCAAAAAAAAAAAAAAAAAAAAAAAAAGTAGTTGAAGTAGTTTGTGCTGTAAAGACAAGGGGCATTACCACGCGCCGGGCCCGATTTAATGGCGCTCGTTAACAAAAATGACTGTTAATCTGCCAATAAAACAGTGTCGGGCGGCTTCTGCAAAGCCTTCCCGAGTATTCAGAAAGCGGGTGAATAATTAAACACAGCTAGGTGTGAATTTTACTGTCTTGTCTCGTCTTGGATGGAACATATCCGCGCTGTTGACTCGCTCTAAAGTGCGGGGCTATCGGCGGCTCCCGCTAATGGTCTTTTAAATGCGCACTCCCCGACGGTGAGATTGATTGGAGTGATCGCTGGCGCGCAATTCGCCGAGAGTGGCCGCGCTCCCCGGTAATGCGTCTCCCGCGCCGGAATGCAGCTGTTTTGATTAGGGTTGGAAATAAATAAATAAAATAAAAGTACAAATAAATAAATAAAACGCATAAAATAATGGCGCCGCTTATTTGTCAGCCATTGTCTCGCGCTCGAGCACGCCGTCCAGACGAGGCATAATTTAACGGTTTGATATAATTCGAAGTCTGACAGCAGCCATAGACACAGACTAGATATACGGACGGACTGCTCATTTTGCATATTGCATATAAACAAGACAATTTATTTAGAAGGGGCGCAATCTATTAAAATGAGAGAGAGAGAGAGAGAGAGAGAGAGAGAGAGAGAGAGAGGGGGGAGAGAGGGGGAGAGGCAGGATTGATTTACGCTCCATTGACGCTTTATCAGGCTCGAAGAGAAAGTCCGGCCAATCAGTTTGCTCCTCGCGCACAGACCCGACAAACCCCCGCGCGCCGTGCGAAGCCGTAGGGCTGTAGCACTTTGTTTCGCTATAGTGAGCAAGTTGTTTGGAAGGAAAAGGGGGGGAGAGAGGGGAGAGAGAGAGAGAGAGAGAGAGAGAGAGAGAGAGAGAGAGAGAGAGAGAGAGAGAGAGAGAAGAAGGGAGGGGGCGAGCTAGCAAAGGACAGGAGAGAGAAAGAGAGAAAATCTCGTAATGTCTCTCTTCTTGTTCTCCGTTTAGTGAACTCGCGGCGTTTCCCAGATAATGTCCGAGAATGTCCATTTCTGGGACTTTGAGCAACTATTACGTGGACTCCATCATAAGTCACGAGAGCGATGAACTCTCAACCCCGGCTCGCTTCCCCGGCGTCCAGTACTCCGGCGCGAGCTCCGCAGCGGCGGCCGCGGGCGGACGGCAGCCCGGCGGCGGCGCGGCGCACGCGGAGCATCCCCATCCCGAGTCGTACCCGTCATGCAGCTTCCAGCCGAAGCCCCCCGTCTTCTCGTCGTCCTGGAGCCCGTTCAGTCCTCACCATGGCGCCAGCGGCCTGCCCACCGTCTACCACCCTTACATCCCGGCTCAGCACGTGCCCGCCGCGGACACACGCTACCTGCGCTCGTGGCTGGACTGCGCGCCGCGCGGCTCCGAGTCCGTGCCGGGCCAGGGCCAGACCGGGCAGGTCAAGCTGGAGCCGCAGCTCGGTCACCTCGGCGCGGAGATCGCACCCAAAATCGGCGGGCAGCACCAGCACGAGACCACCACGTACATCTTGGAGTCGGCGTCAACGGTGGCGCGCGAGCTGAGCCACCCGGCGGCCATCCCGAGAGCAGGGTTCGAGGAAAATAAGGACATTTGTGAAGGGAGTGAGGACAAAGACGGCCTGGATCAAAGTAAGTTATTAAAGCAGGAAATAGCGCGCGGGAGACGGGGAGAGAGCGGAGGGAGAGAGAGATTGTAAACGCTTTTAATGCCGCCATAAAAGCAGAACAAAGAGCCGGAGAGCCAAAGTGCCCCCACCTTCTGCTGCCGAACTTTCCTGGGGTCTCATTTAGCCCCCTTCCCTCCCCGCTGTGGAAGCAGCCTGCTTCTATATTTATTATATAAACTATACAGAATAACAGCAGATGGGATCAACACATTCCACTTATCATAAAGGGCTATTGCGTGACTTTTCCTATCGTTTAGGGCAGCTGTTATTGAGTCCACATGTCAGTTTATAAATAACTAAAAGTTCTCAGATTGGTCAGTTTGAGTTACCTGGAAGAGGCCGAGCATGAAACATGTGTAGCCTCATACTTTTACATGCACGAGCTCTTAATAATCTGTTTTTTGTTTTTTATTATTATTATAGATGCTTGTGCTTCTGTAAACATTTAAGCGACATTAAATCCAGAATTTACATTATTCAAGTGAAGTCTGACAGAAAGGACAGCTTCTTTTTTAAATGCATTGGATTTTCTTCTGCTACCCCTCATCCTCCAAGCTCTCAGTCCGATAGTAAACAACGCTGCTGACTTTGTTTTGCATTCCTAATTGTTCGGGGCATGCGCACTGCAGCCCTGCTGGAAGGTGTTTTGTGTTGAAGTTTTGTGTTGTGTGTGACTGCAGGTGGATTCGGCTCGTATAAGACTGTGTCCGCGCTCCATTGCGCCTTTAAAAAGCTCACCACGTCAGTCGGTGTAACAGTGAGGAAACCCCAAACAGGTCCGATGTGTGTGTAGAGACACACCGTGTATGTTAGAGTTCAAAGGAAGGGTCGCGTGCTGTATTTCCAAGATGTAAACACACTCATTAGGGTGCACCCTCCTCTGCCCTGCTTGCACATCTCTAACGCATACCCCACCATTCTTCTTCTTCTTAAAAAAAAAATCACAACAATCATAAAGGCAGTCAGGCCGTCCATCATTGACACGAGCAGAGAGCACCGAGATCAGTTGTAAATAGAGCGGAGGCCTCATGACTCAGGCAGCGGGGTTGGGGACTCACATCTGAAGGGGGGACCGTCAGGACCGGGGGAGCTCCCCGGTGTCCGTACAGCACGTAGCAGCTTCTCCTGGTCTCGGTCTGTTATATATATATATATATATATATATATATATATATATATGTATGTATATATATATATATATATATACAATTAAATAAATATACTGCAACTTTCATAAGTAAGGAGTTACTTATTATATCCATTCAGAGTCATTGATGTACCTGAAATGGATCAAATGCAGCTCATCAATCCCGCATAAATAACTCGCTGTGTTCGGGTGCCACCGCGTGCACGAGCTGCTGTTGTTTTTTTTTGTATTTATTTATTTATTTATTTATTATTCATGCGCTCGCGCCGCTATAATAATAATAATAGTAATAATAATATGAATATTTTACCTGTCACGGACTCGCAATCATGTTGATATAAAACCGATGGAGAGCTCGGCCAGTAAAACAACACGGGGTTTGTTCTGCTTTTCTATCAGCGCTGTGACAACAACAACATTGAATCCATCATGTTGCCTCGCGCGTTGGCTCACGGTGGAGCTCCACGAGCTGCGTGACTTATTTGGGGGGGGTAGAAAAAAAACGTATTTGTTATATATGTCTTTGCCGAGGCTGGATGTGAACGCCACATCCCCCCCCCCCCCCCCTCCATCTAATCCCGCCGGATAAATCTAGTTTGATGCGCGCGTCTGAGCGCGAGAGAGAAGAAGGGAGGCCTCCAACCCCAGCGTTGGCCTTTTCCGAGGGATAGAAATTACAAATACAACACACACTCACACATATCGCACACACACACACACACACACACACACACACACACACACACACACACACACACACACACACACACACACACACACACACACACAGCCACCTTATTACAGCATCAGAGCGCGCTATCAATCAGAGCAGGGAGCTGGTTAAGGGCTGGATGGAGCCCAGCAGCCTCCAGTCTGAATTATTAGACTTTCCACCAGTAACGCTGTGTGTCCCAGTCTGGCTCGGTGGTTGTAGTGAAGGCTCCTCTGTAATGGAGTTCAAACAGGCAACACTCAATTATAGAAAGTTCCCCTCTGCCAGCAGTCTTTGTGGGGTTGGTGCTTTTTTTCTTCTTTTTCTGGTGTAGTGTGTCAGTGTGGCAGGTAGTGGGAGCTGCACCAACCAGGCTGGTTCTATTGTTCATGTGGCAGCCATTTTAAACACTATGGCTGCTAGTTATGTTTATTATATGTCTCTAAGCGAGGCTGAACACCACTACTTTAGATTGGGTTAGTAATTTAGCAGCGCAGGGCTTTAAAAAGGTTGGTTAATGCAGCCTCGGGTCAGCGAGCTGCTGATAGAAACACACTGTTTGCACTTCCCTACTGTGGGAATGCCATTTGTCAGCTTTGAGGGAGTTTAGCTGGAAGCATCAACACGTTGTGCTTCATAGCTGAGGTGATTTGTGTTGCAGAGGCCGGGCAGACCCGGCCAGTCTCGTGGCCGAAATAGTGACGAAATGCAATCTAGTGGTTTCCTGTTCTGGGACACGAATAGTCCGTTTGCTTCTCTGTCACTCAGCACTAGAACGAAGCAGATGGGAAGTCAATAAGGATGGTGCACACATGGTGGACACACAGCTTCCACTTGACTATGCATCGTCCAGAGTGATGTAGTATTAAATACTGAGAAAGACTACTTTCAACAACATAGGACTTCCAACCACAGCTTGAACCACAGTGACCCTAACGTTCCATGAAGCTAACTTTAGTTTTGAAGCGTAATATCGTCCAAGATGAACGATACTTCAAATTGAAATGCTGGCTCTTTTGATGCCACAAGTCATGGCATAATTTCGTCACGACTACAAACATTATTCGGAGTCATCATTTAAGTGTTAAGAAAGTTAAGAAATAGTTGATTGAATAACATCTTTAGGAAAAGTGGCCTGTTAGCTTAGCTTAGCACAAGGATCGGAAAACAGGAAAACTGCTGAACAAAAATGTTCAATAACATTAGCATCGCAACATTTAAAGAAAACATTCTCTACCATCATCTACACATTGAAATGATATACATAACCTTATTTATGGAAAACATCGACTCCTAAATCTGAGAGTTGCATTCAAAGCTAGAATAACACACAACCAATATTCTTCATCAGCAATAATAAATTATGGAAAAGCCTCCTCGCCAATCAGAGGCAGGGGGCGGGTCTCTGAGGTTGCCTACCCCAGCGTTATGGTACGCTGGATGAACCTTTCCTCTTTTGCTTAGATGACGTGTGAAAGGTCTCTTTCACACAGTGGTGTCAGCCACGTGGCTCATATCATATTTAGATTGAGAATAGAATAACACTGGCATGGGACGGCAAACAGAGACCGTTGGTGTTCTGAAAGGCATATTTTGAACTCTGCCTCCAATAAGTGGCCAGACTGTGGTATTAAAGTACCTTGGAGATATTTGACTGTTTTGTAAGAAGGGATGTTAGACAGACAGAAGTTCTGACATCAAATATGATGGTACCGATTGTTTGTCGAGTAGAGTGGTATATTGGCAAAAAAATCAATCAAAGTCCATTTCTGGATTAAAATGACTATGGAAGTGGCTTTATACGAAGTTCTACTTAAGTAGCAAACGTCACAACTAAGTCAACGTTTTGGTTTAAGTAAGTAGGGAAGTAGTGTTACTTAAGTACAGAAATTATGTAACATGTTTTGGTTCAAATGGCGATGAAAGTGGCGTCACTTCATGCTAGAAGTTACCAGACCAATAAGGCAACCTTTTGGTTAGTATAACCATGAACGTGGCCTTTCTAAAGGGTTGCATCTTGGGACAGAAAAGAAAACCCAAAAACCAGGGCACCTTTCCGTCCCCAGGTATTGAAAATGTCCGCTGCAATCTGACCTTCCGAAACGTTGCATCCAGTTGGAGGCGACATCGCGGCTACAGATTTCTCTTTGTGTTCCTGGTGTCGGGCGGCCGTCCAGAATCAACTACAAGATTACACTTCGGTCTTTGTGCTCCGGCTGCTGCTGCCGGCCAGGGCCCGAAAGTTATTACCCCCGAAGTTTATTAAGTTATAACGCCGGGTGAACAACCCCATTAATTGGCGTGTTGCTGTTGGTGGCTGGGTGAGATGGGGTGTAAGGGTTGGGGGGGAGAGGGGGCGGGGGGGGGCGATAAAATACGACTTGAGGAAATGTAATAACGTGCCTTTGGGATATATGAGAGGTCAATTTCTGGAACTATTAGGGTGAAATTGCTAAGGGAGGGAGAAAGAGAAACGGGATGTGATATAAGTCTTCTCGCCGTTTCGGTCACTGTTTCCAGTGCGAGCAGCATTCATCATGGTGGACACACACACACACACACAGGCCTAATATTGAACACCTCATGCCGCAGGGCCACAGCTTTACAGGATTATCAATCTTTCCATCCATGTGCTTCTCCAAGTGACATCCAAAGCCACACATTGCTTCTGCAAGACACTTACAGCCGAAAGAGAAATCTTCAAGTTAGGACAGTAGAAGCCATTCTCATCTTTCTTTCTATCCGTCATCACCCTTGTGGGAAAAAAAACCTCTTTCCCATCCACCACCAGCAGCGCCCTCCGACTAGCCGCCCTCCGACTCGCCGCCCTCCTCCACCCCTCGACCGCTTTGTCATCCTCCGTGACAGCCACGGTCGCGGCACAGCTCCGAGGGTAATGGATGGTCCTGGAGGTGATTATACACCCGGGGAATGCAAAGCACCCACTTTACAGTGTGTGACAAAAGCACGGCGGCACCCACCCACCCGACCCTCCACCCTCCCCTCACCTCTTTACCAGGCATTATTCTGCCCTGAGATGAAATCGATCCTCTACATGCTGGCCACGTTGGAGGGAATCCATTCCAGAGGGGATTAAGGACATATTTACCGATGTTAGGGAGGTTAGGTGATGGGCGTGTACGTCACTGGCAGCCATCTTGGATTTGCAGACTTGTTCCCTTACCCAGCGTCCTGCTAAATATAGGCTACCTGAGGTAAAGTCAAGATACGTAGCTACAAAGTATCAGCTTTTTTCATGGATTTGACCATGAATGTCCAGGAGCGTGAGGGATCGGTCACCTGCCGGTCCCCTTCAGGGTTCAGACAACAAAACCACCTGGTTGGGGTTTGGGTTCACATATGTAGGAAGTGTTATTTCAGTTTGGAAGTGACATCACAAATAAGTCAGTATTTTGTTTAAAATAACTAGGGGAGTGGTTTTAGCATGGAGGTTGAGGTTGATGAGTCACATTCTAGTGTGTTAGAACAGCCTGCTCGTTAGAGTGGGTGAGGCGTTCATGAACCAGTGATTGAGTTCACTTTCTGTTGATCTTTGCACGTCTTTCTTGGAGATGTATGAGACTGATGTGTTGGTTCAATATGTATGATAATATGTCGCATTAAGGAGTTTTACTTATGGGTTTTCCAAACCAAATGTTGCCCAAAAAACATAAAACTTTTTGAGTCACTATCACAACATTATTACTTACTTTCACTAAATGTATGCTTAAAAATTGATTTTTAAGTCAAAATGTGGACTAAGTACCACATCATGTCATCCTATGATAATGATAGAATCATCATTATTCATCATTTCTAAGTTTTCACTCTTCATTATTTTTCTTGCACGTGTCAACTTTTGAAAAGTAGATGTTTGTGCTCTAAACCCAAAGACTGCTCGGTGCCACACAGACCAGCTCTGTGTTCCAACTGGGAGCTGAAAGAATGGTGGTTATGAATGTCTCACGCAGTTTTTTTGCGGTGAATTATCTTGGCTTTCTAGCTCAGTTTGTCATGGGAGTAAAATATGAGCAGGGAGATTGACAGGCGGAGCCTCCGCCCAACGTGAGTTAGGAAACAGACGGGCTCCTCGGGGAGGGCCATGATTTTAAATGTCTTGGTCTGGCATTAGAAGGACTGAAGCTCCGGCTTTCCTCATGACTTGTGAGTGATAAGATCATCCCTTCTGCCGTTTCAGGTCAGAGGACTGAGGCTGCGTTTTACGCAGGGAAAGGAAATCCCCCTTATAACCCCTCCCCCTGCAGACCTGGTCTGCTCCTGGCTGGAAGAATAAATCTCATTCTTTTTTTTCACAGCAACAATGAGAAGCTTTTTTGGCCCCCGAACTGATTTAGATGGTGCTCATATTCACCAACATGCAGCCCTGATGGTGGGGCTGTGTGCTGGGTCTAACACAAACAGCCTGGAATCCCCTCTCACAGTCACATGTTGGTGGCGTGCCAGGCTTTGGGATCGCACTACTGATAGTGACGTCACTGATACAAAAAAAGCAGTTTTATTAGAAAAAAGAATAGCTCCAATGTGCTGCTCACCATCTCAGAGCTGCTCGGAGATTTAAGAATGGGGTTGCAGAAATAGTTAGGATTGTATTTCTTTTTCTTGTCAGATTCTAGCTGGGTGGAAAACGTGAAGGGTTTTCCTGGCGCGGCTGTTGTGATTGAGAGGAGGAAGAGCCTGAACTAACCACAGGGAATGGTCGCTGCTGGTTCAAGGTTTTATTTAGAAGATGGATCAGAGGCAGCTCTCATTGTGGTTTTAAAACCTATAACCTATAGGTTCATATTTTCAGGTAAAACAGAGTCAACATTTCTTTTGTGTGTGTGTCATGGTAAAGATGTCATGGTGCCGTGAGAGTGTCTCATTGTTGGGATGCCTCAGGGCTCTGCAGAGGTGAAGAGCAGATCGCTTTCAGCCCTAAAACCAGAGCCATGCAGTCCCGAACAAGAAGACGTCTCTGCTAATTACATCGGTCTGAGAGCCAT